>NC_081848.1:20028684-20299207 GCF_963259705.1 Myotis daubentonii | reverse complement strand
TAGCTTTTTCTTGTCTATAAAACTATCTGACCTTCAGTTCTAAATGATAGCTTTGCTGGGTAGAGTAATCTTGGTTGTAGGCCCTTGCTGTTTATCACTTTGAAGATTCTTGCCACTCCCTTCTGGCCTGCAAAGTTTCTGTTGAGAAATCAGCTGAGAGTCAGAGGTAACTGCTCCTCTGTAGATAACTACTTTTCTCTTGCTGCTTAGATTTTCTTTTTGTCTTTAACCTTTGGCATTCTAATTATGTGTCTTGGTATTCGGTCTCTTTAGATTCATCTGATTTGGGACTCTCTGTGCTTCCTGAACTTGTAAGTCTATTTCTTCCACCAGATAAGGGAAGCTTTCTGTCATTATTTCTTCAAATAGGTTTTCAATATCTTGTTCTCTCTCTTCTCCTTTTGACACCCTCTTGATGCAAATGTTGGTACACGTAATGTTGTCCCAGAGGCTCCTTACACAATTTTCATATTTTCTGATTCTTTTTCTTTTTACTCTTCTGATTGGGTGTTTTTTGCTTCCTCATATTTCATATCCCTGATTTGATTCTCATCATCCTCTCCTCTACTGTTGATTCCCAGTCTTGATGTGCTTTCTTCTTTAATTTTCTAGTTGTAGGGCTTCAATCCAGCCTGATTTTAGGCAGTTCTGAATGATAGTTGTTCTGTATTTTAGTTGTAATTTTGATGTGGTTGTGGCAAGTACCTGCATTTACCTATGCCACCATCTTGGTTCTCCTCCTGAAACTTCTCTTTTATTGTTAAGCCAGTTCAAGTGAACTGACATTTGTAGTAAAAATTTATCCTATATAAAAAAAGACTAATATGCAAATTTTCCCCTCGACTGGGAGTCCGACCTGGAGTGGGACTGGCTGGCCAATGACCCGTGGCCCCTCCCCCTGACTGACCCCACTGCTGATCAGCCCCTCCCACCCCTGATTGGGGGCAGGGGCAGCTGGCAAACTGCCCACAGCCCTCCCCCCATCCTGATTGGGGGCAGGGCCACCCTGCCAACTGCTCGCAGCCCTTCCCCCCAGCTGGCCCGGCCCAATCGACCCCAATTGGGGCAGGCTGGCCAGACCCCACCCGTGCATGAATTTGTGCACCGTACCTCTAGTCTTATTATAAGCATTTATATGAGCCAAATGCTAAATTAAGTTTTTGAAATGCATTATCTCAATGTAAAACTCAATCCTGTGGTAGCAATTCTTCCCAGTTATTCATGCTAGGAAACTAAAGTAAGAATGTGCAAAATAATTATATGGAGCTGGAATGAATATGTAAGTATGTATATATACATGAATGTGTTTATATATCTATATGCAATGTATTTACATACAGATATTTTAGATAGATGATGGAAAGATAGGTAGATAAACAGATAGAAATGCAAATATTTAAAAGGCAATACCTAATGATTATTAAGAGAATGTAATTCTATTCCTGGAATAGAATTCTGTTTCTGGCACTATAATTTCAGTCGTGTATACTTATAGACTACTTAGGGTTCAGTTTTCACATCTGTAAATAAGGATGATAACTGTATTTACTTCATAGAATTACTGAGTATTAAATGAGTTAATATACATATATCATTTAGAACAATGAGGGATATATCTATATCTATATATATGTATGTGTGTGTGTGTGTGTGTATATATATATATATATATATATATGCCTAAGTGACTGTTCGACTGTCTGACTGGTAGCTACTGACCACCAGGGGGAGGATGCTCAATGCAGGAGTTGCCGAGCTGCAGTGACTTGGCAGCTGCGGATCTCAGGTGACACACCCAGAACCAAAGAGGCTGGAGCCCGATTCCTGGTTACATCCCTCAAGAACCACCCTCTCGCAATCCAGGACTCCTTGGGGAATGTTGGAGAGCTGGTTTCAGCCCGATCCCCACAGGCGAGGCCAACAGACCCCACCAGTGCATGAATCTGTGCACTGGGCCTCTAGTATATATATACAGTCAATATAAACATTATTTTTATTATTACTAACTATATATATAATTTCAATGCATATGACACAAGTAATACCTATAGATTATTCAGACCTGTTAATGTTAATAATAATTATATTGATAACACACCACTGTCTGAACTCTTACTATGTGTCAGGTGTATGCCAAGCACAATTGGTGCAGCTTGTGAGTGTGATCCACACAAACCATACATAGGTTCCTGCTCTATTGACCTTTAAATGAACTGAGTTTTTCCAGTGAAATAACATTATTTTTAAATAACATTTATTTAAATTTAAATATTTATAGTCTAAAATAACTTTAATTAAAATAGCACTTAAAAGAACAGTGTTAACTTTTGAAAGTTAATATATGTGGTCTTAATACAGTTCATTAATTTTAAAATACAAATAATTTTTTCAGTATTTCTGAGACCTGTCTCATGAAAAGCCTATATTCTGTATGCATACATATCTCTTAAAAATATTTTTCAATTAAAAGTATATTTGCATATATAAAATACATGTGCCTTCACATACAGAGCTATATATAAATCTGTGTGGTTACCTCCAAACTTGTGCCTATTCCCCTCTGAATCTCTGAACACCATTTACATATAAGACTTTCTCCAGTTGCATAGAAATAGTAGAAGTTAGTATTGTGTATTGTCCTGCTGCATGACTCACAGATGAAACATGAGCCGCTGCACATTTTGCATGAGTTTCAGTTGAGAATTCCTGAACATATTTGAGAGGAAGAAAACTTTCTTTCTTGTCTCTGTCTCCATTTCTTTCTATCTCTCTCTATCTATCTATCTATCTATCTATCTATCTATCTATCTATCTATCATCTACCTGCCTCTATATCTCTATCTCATCTCTATCTTTATCTTTATCTCTATCTCTATCTATCTCTATCTCTATCTCTATCTCTATCTCTATCTCTATCTCTATCTCTATCTCTTAACTTGCCTCACAATTGACAAGGTAATGATTTCTTATAATGCATTTAGAAGGCAGTGTCACTGAGATCTGGGAAGAGTTGAAGAAGGAAGGGTAGGAAAAGTTGAGAAAGGAAAGTATAGTGCCAGTTTCTGCCCCTATATCATGGTGTACCTCATAATTTGGAAAAAAATCTCAAGTTCAATAATGTGCTATAAATAATTTATTTTTTCTATTTATAGTATCTCAAATGGACAAAACTTGACATTAAAATAAAATTTGAACTTTACAAATTTTTCAACTACAGATTCTTATCAATATTGTGAAAAATCTTCAAAAATACAATTTAAATATTAGAGGAAGAAGGCATTTAAAATTTGCCACTTAGGACAATTTTAGTTATTGATCAATTTAAGAAAATTTATTTAAGCCAATCTTCATTAAACATTCACTAATAAAATAACTGAGCAAAGCACTGTAACTTATAGCTATATTAGAAAAGTTCTCTGGTTGAGTAACACTATTACTCTAATATGTTCATTTTCTGTAATAGAGGATAGAGACTAAAGGAAATTACCCAAGAGGATTCCTTTTAAAACACTTTTCTTTAATCTAACAATAAATGGACAGTCATGCTTTCTCAGATCCTTGAATGTAATATTGTGCTTTGCAGTTTCAAAACATTCCAGAAAGTTTGTCCCAGAAATGTTGACATTATAAAGAAACAAAATGACAACAAAAAAGATTCTGAGATAAAAGCATATGTCTTTTACTGAGACATATTACACTGTGGTTAAACATCCTTTGAAGTTTGCTAATGAAAGAGTTAGTTAGATATGCAATATATTCTTTGATTGAATTGCTATCACAATAAGGGTTAAACAAAACCAGAACAAAAGTTTGTAGAACAAGTCCAAGTCACTAGTGCAGTTAATTTGTTTTGTGGAGTCCATTTCTCAATATTGATTTTTGATCTGGGCAATACTTTGCCAGGAACTAGAGTTATTTGCAGTTGAAAGCATTTGCTCTGTTTTGTTTATTTCGTTGGGAAGCTCATGTCTATGTACAATCACTGCCTGGAAAAAAAAAAAAAAGGAAAACCATGTCAAAAGTGAAGGAGCTGCCCTAACCGGTTTGGCTCAGTGGATAGAGCATCGGCCTGCTGACTGAAGGGTCCCAGGTTCGATTCTGGTCAAGGGCATGTACCTTGGTTATGGGGACATCCCCAGTAGGGGGTGTGCAGGAGGCAGCTGATGGATGTTTCTCTCTAATCGATGATTCTAACTCTCTATCCCTCTCCCTTCCTCTCTGTAAAAAATCAATAAAGTATATTAAATAAAAAAGTGAAGGAGCTTCATAGCAATGTGGATTAATACCTATTTTATATCTGGAGGGATTAAATCTACCTTAATATGCATATGCAATGAACTTGGTATTCCATTTTTACTATCAGTTGAATGTGACAAACTCATTCTATCTGTATTGACAATTTCCATGTGTCTTCAGAAAGAAAGACAAATGTCTTTATAGTAATGGTCATACTATCTCCACCAGAATATGGAATGAAAGGATCAACCAAAAAGATAAGAAATGCAATATCAGGCAGTATTTTCCAGATCTGTATTAGAATATACATAAATCTGCTCACATACATGTCTAGTTAGACTATTCAATACAAGTGCTATTGAGGACATAAAGTTGTCATGTGCTTATTTGCTTATATATCTAAATTCTCTAATATTCTGAGGGGTCTTTGAAGAAGAATATTATTTATTTCAATAATTTTTATCAGGCATTTTTTCTACCTAATAGATCTTCAAAATAATTTGTTGAATAGATAAATTAAACAATGAAAGCATTAACATTTTATTGACAGAGACTAAAGATAACAATGCATTTAAAAAAACACACAAAAACTTGAAGTCTGTATCAATGCCAGTTCTTTTACAAAAAAAAAAAAAAAAATCAAAACTTTCTCTGCAATATATTTTTCCATTTTTCTGTAAAAGTACTTTCCAAAATATTTTTATTGCTTTAAACCTATTTTAAAATTCTGGGTATATTAACTTAACCATTTAGTTTGTCCTTAATCAAAGTTAATGAGCATCCTTCGGGAATTCTGAAAGAAGGGAAATATGAATAAGGTAGAATTGTTATTGGTAGAAAATTCAGAATATATGAATATATTGACTGGGTATTATAAATATAAAATACCATATTGCAACTTTATTTTTCCTAGAATAACCTTCAAATTTTTCACACAAAAATTTGAATAATGAACAGATACTTAAAAAATATTAGGACTACCAAACTGCAGTACATGTCATAAAATTTACTTTGGTTTCGTATAAATAGGTAGAATATTAAAAGATATTTATTGTATAACAGATTAAAAAATGAACTTTCATCATGAAATAAATTTAGTATCTCTAAGAAGGGGTATCACTCAAAAAGGCAATTATTAATGAAAAATTAAGATTTCTTTGTTTTCTCTTTCTATAAGGCAAGTAAAGAGATTTTGCAGGGAACATTCTGGAAATTTGAGTGAAAATTATCTGCGATATAACCAATACTTTATTCTGGTTATCACTACTTGATGATAGCATTGTATTTTTCACAAATGAGTATTCCTTATACCAAGACTTTACTCTTTTTCATTCCTTTAGGAATGATTTCTAGAATGCATATGTGTATATCAGGATCCTCTTCTGTTTCAGGAAAAGTTGTAATCTACCTGAAATGCATTTTCCTTTGCATTTGGAACTTACCAAGACTATAAAAGTATTTTTCATTAACTTAAATGCCAATCTGAAAAATGAAACCTATTTCTATAAGAAAGTTTTTAGTATGGACCATTTTTACCCAAGTTAAAACCGAATATTACAGAGCCACAAAAAAGTATAAAAGCCATAACACGAATGAATTAATTTACAGTGAGAAATATAATATCAAATAGGCTACTCATGTTTAGGGTTAATGTTTTCTTTCCTTATTAGCAAATCTAGCGGGAAACCAAATATTATTCAGAGGGTATCTGGTAAGCATGAACTCTGAGCAAGTGGACCTTTTTCATTCATCTGAACAGTTGATTATAGTAAACTGAGGTAACATAATGCATCCATCTCTTTTATACTAACATCTGAGCTGCATAAATGAGACCCAAGCTTTTACAGGTCAGCTATTCAGACCCAGATAGCAGCATAAGAACACTACCAATGTTTTTATCCTAGTTACATATTCCATGTAGACTACTCATTTTCATTTTCCTTAGATTAAAACAACACCAACAACACACGAAAGAAAGAAAGAAAGAAAGAAAGAAAGAAAGAAAGAAAGAAAGAAAGAAAGAAAGAAAGAAAGACCCATAAGGTGACTTTCTGGGATCAATTCTTTCTTAGTTATGAGAAACAGCATTTAGTTACTCTTCTCTGAATGAATATCACCTTGAATTTGGGCAGCAAGTTCATGTCATCTTTCTACTACAAATGAGATAAAAACTGGTAATGTTTAAAAATTCTAGCTCTAAAATCAAACTATTTGGGAAAATCTCCAGGATCTTGGATAAAGTACAGATCATAGAATATTCCCTTTAAGGAGGATATATCTAGGACATAGAAAGTGCTCAAGTGGTTATGCACTTTCCCCCCCAAAGTTTGAATAGAGAATATGGGTTTGGGGATCAAATTGATATTTCATCATTCAGCAAATATATATTTGAGAGCTTCCATGTACTATTTGAGGAATAGAGTGATGAGCAAAAGCAACGAGATCTGAAAAATACTTCCCAAATTCCCTCATTGGCAGATAATTTACTCTAAGACATAAAAGAAAAAAGAATCAGATTTATTTTTGCCTTTCTCCTACTCCCACCTCTATAAGCCAGTGTTGGGGAGAATGATGATGTAGGAGAGAGACAGCTTTGTATTCTTCAGCTGTTATGTGGACAGCAGGGATAATCTTTATAATACCTCTTCAAGGAGCATTAGACACCTTAGGGTAACTGCTTGAAATGTCAACATATTCAGTTGGGAGTGTTGTGACATACAGACTTGACCCATGAGTCCCAGGGCCCTTCAGCCCAAACTGAGAATCTAGTTTTTTCTCTTCTCTGGAAACGCTGTCTTAATATGTTTAGCCAATTCATCTCAGGCTGTCTCCCACTGTTTGGAAACACTGATAATAATGATCCATCTTTATAAATAATGTTTTCTCAATACTGTCACTCCAAAGGTCAGCTCTCAAATAAAATATTCTTAATGGGAATAAGGAGAATAAATATTTTCCTCAAGATGTGTTTGGAACAAGGAGATAAAATGGTCATCAATTTGCTTGCCTCACAGGTTCCTTGACGTGAGGCCTCATCACATTCACTTATTGATACTCTTTAGAGAAACACAACTGTGATCTGTTTAGAGATCTGCTTCTGACTTTGCCTCAGTAGGAGTCACTATGTCACACCTGGTTGATGCTGGGCCCTTAGAGAACACCCAATGGAAAGATGCAGTGTGTGCAGGGGAGCTGTCAGTCCTGCTTAGGATGAAGGGCCTGGCCTGTAGCAGGGCCCGGGTAGCATTCTTGTCTATTCCTCCCTACTTAAGGCTTTGAAGGAATCAGGTCTCTACCTTCAGAAAAGACACTAAACAGGAATAGTAAGAAAAACTTTCATATTTTTTTCTTGATTTCACCCTCAAAGTATGTTTCAGCTCAAGAAGTAAACTTGAAAGAAGTTATTTAGCATGTGTAACCCATGGGATCTGCCCCCATTAAAGAAGAAAAGTGGCTTAACATCAGATATAAAATACTAAGATTGTATAGGTGACTAAGTTGAGCACATATATCTCAGCTAAATGAGGTCTGAAATTTGAAAGGGAAACAAAGGTGTGCCATGAACAGTTACCATAAATTCAGTAATTTTTATAAGACAGCTTCTTAACTAATTCTGTTAAATATTGGTTGTTCACAGTAATTGGATAGTTGAGAAAAATGAAAGAGGTTGAGGAGTTAAAATATGGAGAGTGGAGATGGTGAGGTAATTTTAAAAAGAACAATATCGCCCTCAAAACAAGTTCACCCTGGAAACGCTGATAGAAATTCTAAGTGGCAGGTAGACATTTTGATCCAAAGCACATTTAAATTTAATACCATAGAACAAGCTTTTCCCATGCCCCTAGTAAGAATTGAAGTGACAGGTATAAAGTGTTTTAGCTATTAGACTTTCATGAATGATATTCCAAATTGCAAAATATTGTGGGTTTTATTTTGATCAGATTTGTGTTTCATTTTTGAAAACGGACTTGTTGAAAAACTTGTAGTTAAAATAAAAAGAAATTTCATATAAATTAAAGCCAAGCCTCTTCTCTAATACACTTTCTTCAGACCTTCTTTTTTTAAAAAAATCCCATCCACTCTTTTTGTATTATACATACTTTCTTTAGCATGAAAATCAACTGTAAAATTGAAAATCTCATCTCCAAGTATCTTTTTCTCCGCTTGTTCATAGGACTGTGACAATGACTTAATAAGAATTAGAGTAAATGAGTTAGATTGTGGATAAGAATCTGAAAGAAGATTTGAATTGGAAATGAATAAAATTCACTGTGTTATTTTTCTGTTGCTACATCACCAGTTACTACAAACTTTGCAGCTTAATGCGACCGTGGACACTGAGAAGAAAGGTTATTTGTATGTGAACCTGGAGAAGGAATTTACCTGCTGAGGTGGACTCCACATGGTCAGACGGGGGCCCAGTGTTCATGAATAACGATGAGTATAGCAGCCACTTACTGCCAGGGGCCCCTTGGGTACTCTCTGTAATGAAAAGAACCTCAGATTGAACCCTCGGCTTCCTGCACCAAGCTTTGCTTGTTTACACTGTCAGCCACCGGTTTTGTCTCCCCACCAATGGATTGAGACCTGCCTTTTCCATTCACACTGCACAGTTTAAATGCCTCATTTACATAAATCAGAGCTCATTGAGAATGTGAGCAGGGACATTTGCTTTAAAAGGTGGCCTCCTGCCCTGACCGGTTTGGCTCAGTGGATAGAGCGTCGGCCTGTGGACTCAAGGGTCTGGGGTTCGATTCCGGTCAAGGGCATATACCTTGGTTACGGGCACATCCCCGGTAGGGGGTGTGCAGGAGGCAGCTGATCGATGTTTCTCTCTCATCAATGTTTCTAACTCTCTATCCCTCTCCCTTCCTCTCTGTAAAAAATCAATAAAATATATTTAAAAAAGAAGAAAAGAAAAAATAAAAGGCCTCTCCTTTGTCTCAGTGAAACACAATTAAATAGCTACTTAAACCTGTGTCTCCTGGGTACATAGTTCCTTCCATTCAAATAAGTGTTTATTATTCTTTATTACAGTCTAAAATTTAATTTCAGTTTACACAACACAAATTATCTCACAGTTGCTGTCAATCTGAAGTTGGGACACGGTGTAGCTTGTTCCTTTGCTCTGAGTCCCACCAGGCTGAAATTAATATGTTGGCAGAGCCTGCAATCTCATTGCTCATCAAGCTTGGGATCCTCTTTCAAGGTCATTGAGGCAGCTGGCAGAATCCAGTTCACTGTGGCTATGGGACTGAGGTCTCCATTTACTTGCTGTCTGTTACCTCCTAGAGATGGTCCTCACGTCTTACCCAAAGTTACAGCTTATTTCTTCAAAATCAGCAGGACAGTCTCTTTTTGTGAAGCTTTGATAAAACCTGACACAATCCTATATAATGAAAGGATAATATGCAAATTGACCCTAAGGGTGGAACTACCAGGAATGACCGGTTGCTATGATGGGCACTGACCACCAGGGGGCAGATGCTCAATGGAGGAGCTGACCCCTGGTGGTCAGTGCACTCTCACAGGGGGAGCTCCGCTCAGCCACAAGCCAGGCTAACAGCTGCAAGCACAATGGCAGTGGCAGGAGCCTCTCCTGCCTCCGTGGCAGCACTAAGATGTCCAGCTGCGGCTTAGGCCCGCTCTCTCCAGGGATGTCTGACTGCCAACTTAGGCCTAATCCCCTGCGAAGTGGGCCTAAGTTGGCAGGCCGACATTCCTCAGGGGCTCCCAGACTGCAAGAGGGCACAGGCCGGGCTGAGGGATCCTCCGAGTGCAGGAATTTTCATGCACTGGGCCTCTAGTGTCAAATAATCACAGGAGTGACTGGTTACCCACCTTTGTAATTTAACCTAGTCTAATCAGAAAGTGATATCTCGACAGCCACGTTTTAGATCCAAAATGGCGGAGGTATAAGCAGACGTGTCCTGTGCCTTGTCCTGGAGCAGATAAGGGTGAGCAGCTGAAACGGGTAACATTCAGCCCGAATAGGCAGAGGATTTTCAGCTGAGAGACTGTCTGCAGCTAGGAAAGACCGAGAACCCCCAGGAAAAAAAAAAAAAAGGTCGGTTGGAGACTGCGGCTGAAGCCTCTCTTGGTGCGCCAGCTGAGCGGCGGAGACTGCGCCATCTTGGGTGGTTGTTGCCGGCATCCAGAGACCAGCTACTAACCTGGAAACAAGGGATCTCAAGCAGCGTGACTGCGTGAACTCAGACAAGCACTGCTTCTTCTCACGGAAAGGTTGGACATCCCCTAAAGGTGCAGTTTGCAGTTCGGGTTGGAGGGAGGACCGAGCGCGCCACAGAGTCCGCAGCCTTTGGGACCAGCGTGACCCGCGAGTGGGGAAGGGGCCCCACAGGGCTGCTGGCAGAAGGGAACGCGAAAAATGAGCCCATAGCTGGACTGGATGTAAAGGAGCAGCCTTGGACTTTGCCAATCTGCTGGCTGCTTGGTGCCAGGGGCGAGTGGGCTGGCAGTGACTGCGCGCGGAAACTGCGCGCGGAGACTGTGCGCAGACCTGGAAGGTAGAGGCTTGCGAATTCACACAACTATCAGGCTCTTGTTACAGTTCCCCTTTGATCCGTGCATTTGATTATTAAACCCAGTGCATGGGATTCCCCAGTTGGGGTCATTCGCAGAGCCTGTAGGGGAAAGTTCTTTTTGGGGAGCCTGGGAAACAGCGGGCAGTGGCAAGGAACCAGCTCTGGGCAGTGGTCTTTCCTGAATCAGTTCCGAATACCATAGAGGAAAAAAAAAACACAAAACCCTACTGATAGAGAGGACTAATAGCCTCGGAGGTCAATCCAGACACACTGCCACCCAGAGGCAGAGCCACGAACTGTCTCTTTTGCGATCACAAATAAAGGCAGTCTGGTAGACAAATACAACCTGCCTTAAAATCAGGACTGTGGTTTACTGCACGGAGGGACAGTGTATCGCAGGGAAGTTCAACACTCCCCTGAATGCCTGGCAGGACTGAGGCGTGCCAAAAAGAAGAGTGGAAGATCTGAAGCACCTTCACTTCCGAATATTTTTATATATATTTTTTTTAATTCTTTTTTCACCATTTCATCAAGAACCTATTTTATTTTATTTTTATTTTTTATTTTTTTCATCACCTGATTTTACCTTTTTAATTACTAAATTTTTTTAACCAGTATTATTGCTATCCTTTTACCATTTTTTCAAGTATCATTTTATTTTTTATTATTTTTTTATTATTTTTCTTTATTTTATTTTGGGATTAGTGTTCTACACTCTATTTTCATCGTTCCTTTAGCATCATTTCTCTCTATCTCACATTTACCCTTAAGCCAAAACTCTCTTCCTCACTTTTCCCCTTTTGTTGTCCTGTTTCTCTTACCCTATTCCTGCTTTGGATTTTACCTATTCCTTCTTTCTACCCACTGTCTAAATTTCACCCTACTTATATATCTAATTTCCAATCCCTCGCTCTCCCCATACAAATAGCCTCTTCCCCACCTCTATTTCATTCTCTTAATTTTGTTGTTGTTGTTTTTTTTTTTTTTTTTTTTCTTTCTCTCACCCTTTTCCCAATCTCATTTCGGCACTCCTTTTTGTTTTTTATTTTTCTCTTTAATCTTTTTCTCTTTTTTCTTCTTTATCCCCTAATTCTCTTTGCTTGGGGGGTCACCTTTATTTGGGGTTATTAATATCGTTAATGCATTTAGTTCGGTGCCTTGTATGTTGTGCCTTGTTGTGTTGTATTTTGTGCCTTTGAATCAGCGCAGCAGAGAGAGAACTACATAACCAAACAGAAAGTGATATCTCATCGTAACAGGTCCTACCCACACTAAAGAGAAGGGCATGTACATCAGAGAGTGGCATTCCTTGAGTTCATTTAAGAATTCTGCTTACAAGTCTTAGTGTCATTTATTTCCTATTATAAAATTCCTAAGCTCTAAAAAAATAAACTTTTCTAACACATTTGGTAACAAAATATGAACAGAACTGACAAATAACTTTTAGAATTTATTTAATCCATTTAGTACAAATGTGCATGTGCATTGCCAAAATATTAATATGCCTGAGTATGAAGTGTATCATGTATTCACTGGGGTGTTCATTAATATACTGACTATCTTAAGTATTACCTTTCTAAAATCTAAAAAATATTCTGAATACTGAAATACATCTGCCTCCAAGGGTTTCAGATAACAAACCTTTAGATTTGGACAAATTGCATTAAATTTCTCAGAAAAGGAGCTCATTGGGAAAGGGATTATTTCAAGAGTGTAAACCTTGGGGCAACTCAACAGTTGCTGCATTAAATCACCTTCATCAGGATAAGAATGAGAAAAATCAAAGAAAAAAACAATATTGTTTGCTTAAACTTCAAGTCTGAATTCACTGGTTCCAATTTCATTGATGACACCTGTAGTAAGAAGGGCAATATCAACAGAACTGCATATTTTGCAAAAATGTGAGGGAAAAGGATTCCTCTTAGTAATCTGTTCAAGTTATCCAATGAATGACTTCACATAGAGACAGATTAGATTTGTACTACTAACCATTAGAACAAAGAAGAATTGTGTTTTTTGTTCTCTCAAAATATATGGTATTTTAAAAACAAACATTTTTTAATAAACGATTTTTTTCTTATTTTTCTTCCTTATGTAAAATATTTGTCTCTGAAAGGTAAAACCTGTTTCATTTAAGAGTCCAATTTATTCATCCAACTTTTGAGTCAACTAATAAAATTTTAGATACTACAGCTTTTTTTCTTCATCCCAGCTTTCAACCTTAAATCGGCAAGCAGTTATATTTACTGAAGGAATTTCCATATTTTAAAGGAACAAATGTGTATCTTGGTAACAATAGCTAGGAAAGCTAGTCCTCAGTCTGTATCTATTAATGCTAAATGTAAAATGTGAGAAAGAAAAAAAACAACAACGAAGTGCTTATAACCAAGAAAGAAATGTAAATTGGACTGTCACCAAACTCTCTCTCCTCTGAAATGCCTTACAATTTACATGTAATATATGTGGATTTATAAGCAACGCCCAATGTGTGCTTGAAAGCAATGCTCGAGTTAATTAAATGAGCCCCTACGAGAGCACAGATCTCATTAGATCTTTGCTATAGTCAGGTTGGACTTTGAGAATTTAATTCAAGATATTTGATTCTTCATAATGAGCACAGTGATTTTACAGAAGTTTTTTAAAAAATGTCATTTCTACAATGAATTGTTGTGAAGCTTCTAAAACTGCTAGTTAAAATGATCTATCCCTCATTGCCTAAAAAGTACCAAAGCAGTCAGTCAATCAAGTCAGTTAAATCAACCTACTGTTATTTCCATTAAAAAATAATAATAAATCCATCAAGTTAAGTGCAAAATAAAACAAAAGGCTATTAATGGATTTGTTTCACTCTTTGATAGTCATACAAATACTTCACTGTCATTTAAACGAATCAGGTGAAAGATCAATAGGCAAGTTATCAGAGCTGGGACTTTGCTTTTCAAATAACCATTGCAGCTCATCTAAAGAAGGAATGGTGAGTCATTACAGGTGTTTAAAAAAGCATTCAGTCTGGTGGAAAATATATATTTTTATTTTTTTCACATTAAGTTAGCGTGCGTTCACAGATATTAATGCATTAGCAGCATTTAGTTTATGGAGCTAAAATATATGTGAGAAAAATATCTGAATAGTGGTAGAATTTTTGGATTGGTGACATCCTCTTTCTAAGAAAGCAGCTTGGTAAGGAGTTCAGCAGATTCTTATATAAGCTACTGGGATTCTACAGAGGACATCACTGGGTTGAAATTGGTAAAGATGGAGTTTCTTTCATTTAGGGATTCTCATAATGTCAAAGAGACAGGGGTAGAGACCATGAAGACAACCAAATGGTGCTACAGGAATGGTACCAACACGTTGCAGGTTCCAGTTAGATCAGACTTGCTGATAGAAATTTACTGGTGAAGTTATTGGGCTGTGTGAGTAAAAATGGAGACCATCGTTTTATGCAAGGTGGGTCAAAGTAGGTTTAGAGTCGTTCACATAGAAAAGAATACAATAATTAATAAATAATAATAGAAGAATAAACTATTTTGCGTACTCGCAACTGTAAACCTACTTTGGTATTTCTTTGTATGTTCAACTGCTGACCTAAAAACAAACGTTCTGCCTAAATGATGCTCATTGAGTATTTAAAAGGTCTGAACATTAACAATATTTTCGGCAAAGTATGTTTGGACCAGAAGGAAATTACTTGTATCAAATAAATCTTGGAAGTTGTATTGCATTAAAAAAATTATAATAATTTATGTATAAGCCTTTAATAGAGAGTCTGTAGCTTAAATGTTAAATACGTAGACTCAAGAGGGGGGTGTCCTTCCCCCCTGGGAAGAATCTCTTGCATGCTTTCTAGGATAGCTGACCCAGGTTCACGTTCTTCTTATAAAAGTCTACAACTCTTTGGAAGCAAGCAATTGTAATGTCAGTCACTCATTCCCTGAAACTCATCTTGCAAACTAAAAAATTAACTTGGCCTAGGAGTCTACTGAGTTATCAGTCTTTCTTTATCCATTAATTAAAAATTGTTGTGGAGACTCTGCATAGCTAAATGAAGTAAACAACAAAATGTATGAAGTCATGAATAAACGTATTCTTGTTTCCCACCCTACCCCTCTATCCTGCTATAACCTCTTCACCACTTAACAGTGACATGTGCAATATGAAAAATTAGGTTGATAAAAACAACTGTGTCTGATTAAGCTTTGGGGCTATTAATTTGCATTTTTATACTACTTCACCCTTCCCAATTCCAAAGAGTTAGGTCTTTTATATCTTCCCTTGGGAAATTTTATAGAACACAAAGTAGAAAATGCTGAAAAGCCAAAGTTCCTCCTATCTAGAAATTGGAGCTCATTGAAAAGATGATGCGAAGTGTCAGAGGTAGGGCGAAAACTGGATGACTGTCCCTTAAAGTAGCATTTGAGAAGGGAGAAATCCCTGGGTATTGGGAATACAGAAAGTGTATCAGATTGCTCAGTTGGCCAGGACCCATGCCTTGGTGTATGGACTGCAGAGTGGAGCTGGTATAATCTCAGAGTGTGGAATTGTACAGGACTCCCTGGTAAACT
Organism: Myotis daubentonii; assembly: GCF_963259705.1. Taxonomy (NCBI): domain Eukaryota; kingdom Metazoa; phylum Chordata; class Mammalia; order Chiroptera; family Vespertilionidae; genus Myotis; species Myotis daubentonii. Next base: position 20,283,861 of record NC_081848.1, on the reverse strand, counting down.
AGACTCTCTGCCAGATCATCTTGATCCCATCAAAAGTGCCTGTCTGCACCAGGGACATGGAAGACTGGACGCCAGGAGAAACGTGACTTCAAACCACAATTCTAGAAACTCAGAGATTATCACAGTGAGCCTAATAAAAGCAAAAGCCCTTCCTGAAATTTTGGGGTGTCTAGTAAGCCTATCTGATTCTCTACAGAGCCTTCAAAATACCCAAAGCAATAGTTTTCTGCTATCTTAGAAGAATATAAATTAGCTTCCAATTTAACTTGATTTGGTCCGAAGACAATTTTTCAAAGTAAAAATTTCTTGAAGAATTAATTGTTCAATGTGGACTGAAAGCCATACTCTTTCCAAAGAAGTCAAAGATCAAAAAAGAAACACTCAAATAAATACGTAATACATACAGCTAGCAAAATGAAAAAACACAACCCCCAACAAACAAAATCCACACAGAAAGCCTCACCAAACCTTTATTGTCAGTTACAAAAAATAAACATCTCTAATATCAACTATGGGAGTTACTGGGGGTAGGGAGCTTATAAAGTCATAATCTTTCCAGAAATGTTGAAAAAAAGCTTCATGAATATCACCAAAAGCATAAAATGGATATAATAAACAGTCTAACATGCCTGTACAAAAGTGCACCTTCATCTATATGGTGGGGTTTGGAGGTCTGAGGTTTTTTATATATAATTACTGATGACCTAGGGACCATAAGTAAGCACTGGGCAGGGACTGCATAACAATCCCATTGAACCAGTTGCCATGGTATCCATGATTGCTCTAATATGTGTGACAAAAATTCTTTCCATAGTGTTGTAACCTAAAAAGGAGTTTTGCCCCACTGACTAATACTACTCAGTAGTGATAATTTCTTTAAAAAAATATTTTTAACTCTCCCATGTGTTTCATAAGATTTTTTAAAACCACAAGTTAAAGAGACCTAGAACAGTTTCTAAATACTTGACATGTTGCATGGCTGTGCTGTCAATTATGACATGTTACAATGAATGGTGATACAAATGAAACATCTGTCTGATCACCCACTGACTATGTCTGTTCTGTCACACTTGACACATTGAGCAGCAGTACATGAAAAATTCAAGAAAAATTTGTAAATGTGAGTGCGAGATCACTGATTTTGAAGGGTGAGATGAGTTAAGAAGATTAGATATATTCAGAATGTGTTGTAAAAGGACCTGCCCCTTAATTTGGCCTTGTTTCAACATTCAGACCTTTTCAATAATGGATCCTCTCTTTGTAAATACACTTACATATGATTTTTTAAAATGTGAAAATATAAATGATCATAATTTATATTTCAGTATTAAAATTTATTTTAAATACTTATTTTTATTTATTTATTTGTCATTTTTTCTTTATTTATTAAGGTATTACCACAGTGAGGTCTCACTAAAAGCATAGTAGAATATTTAAAATTTAAAAGATAGACTAGCAAGTACTGGTGAGTGGGAGGAACTTTAACTCTCATGCTTCGACGGTGGGAAAGTAAAGTAATACAATGGCTTTGGGAAAGAGTTTAGCAGTTTCTTAAAATGTTAAACATACATCTATCACAGGATCCAGTGTGGTTCTATTCCTAGTATTTACTTAAGAGGAATGAAAGCTTATGTTAATTTAAACACATGTATCTAAATGTTCATTGCAGCTTTATCTGTAGGTAATACTTCCAACCTGGAATCTGCTCAAATATCCATTATCAGGAGAATGGGTAAACAAATTGGGTATCTTTATACCAAGAAATAGCACTCTGCAATAAAAAGGAGTGAGCTATTAATAGACAAAATATTGAAGAATCTCAAAATAATCTTATTAAGTGAAAGAATCTAAACTAAAAGAGAATATAATGTTTGATTCTATGTAAACTTGAGAAAGTTTAAACTAACCTATAGTGACAGGAAGCAGAACAATGATTGCTTGGAGATGTTGGAAGGCGGGGCGAAGGGGAACACAGGTGAGATAAGGAAACCGGGGGATGATGGATACTGTTCATTTTCTTCATTGCGATGGTTTCATAGGTGTCAAAACTTCTCAAAGTATACATTTTAATTATGTGCAGTTTTATTATATTTCTATTACACATCAGTAAATGTGTTCTAAAGCAGAAAAAATATTACTCATAGAGACTAAATGATAGGTGATGTTTACCTGAATTAGGGTGGCGACAGGAATCATGGAAATAAAATAATAAGTTAAGGATTTATTTTTATGGCAGAGCCAGCATGACTTGTTGAAAGTGAATAGTGGGATAAAGGAGAACTGGTTTAAGGCAGGAGAAGCTAGCTAAATAGTTGTTCTATGTCTATAATATTTATTACATTTTTGGAATTCCAGATAGAAATACCTCACTCTTAGTTTCAGTGGAAATGCAAAGTCAGTGAATGGAGCCTCACTCAATAGTTGCTTTCTGCCTCTTCAACTTCAATCGTAATATATCATTTTTGTCATATTTTCTATATTAGTATGCCATGGAAGGTTTATTTGGAAAACTAAATTCTCTTCTCACCAGAAGACCTGAAAATCACTTCACTAGCATCTAGAAAAATATAGAACAATAACATGAAAATATTGATATCGTTATTTCATTTTATTTTTATACTCCTGTTATGTTGGCAGTATCAACCCCAACTTTTACATAAAGCAATAGGAGTGGAGGCATTAAATAACTTGCCCAATACCCAAAGCACACAAATAATTGGGATGCTACTTAAACCAGGTCTGATAATAAAGTTTATGTTCCTTCCTCTAGTGCACAGACAATCCCTCAAGACTTAATAATAAAAATCATAAACTATACTTTCTAATATATGTCTTTGCTGCAAATCAGTAATGGATTAAAATAAGAATACCATAAGGAAAATAAAATAAGAAAGTAAAGTGACTTACAGTGGAATCATGGTTAATTTTAAAGTTCCTTGAAGTTATCAATAATGAGTAGAATGCACGTGTTCATTAGTAATTCATTGTCAAGAGTAAATGATAATGTAATAACTGGGATTATTTTAAATTTTTTGATACATTATTATAGATTACATTAGAGTATGTGATTTAATTATAATTATTTTATGCATATTCAATATGTATAGATTTGTTTAGGATGGGAGATGTAGGTTTCAATGGTACCTAAATATTTTTTACACAACTAGTTATATATACTCCAGAATCCAAGACTTCAAACATGAGAGGTCTACTATGAGAATATATCTACTATTTTTAATTCATAATGAAGCAAGATATAAAGTTCATTAATAAAATATCATAGATATAGACAGAATCATGAAAACAATAGGTTAATTTGATTATTCACATTTTTTGGTTATTTTCAGAACAGGCCATACTTTCAAGTTTACAGACATTATCTAGGTAGTTCAAATTTCAATGGAGGGAATTATCTTTTTATAATTTATTATTAGTGGGGTTTTCACTTCTGAACTATCTATAATAATAAAGTACAATATGCTAATTAGACTGGACATCCTTCCGGGTGACCTTCCGGATGAAGCCAGGGCTGTGAGGGAAGCCCGGGTTCCTGGTGCCAGAGGGAAGCCGGTGCTGGCAGGCAGGGGAAGGAAGGCCTACTCTTGCATGAATTTCGTGCATTGGGCCTCTAGTACATTTATAAGCACTAAAATATGTGCTTCATTAAGTACTAAAATATTTCTAAGAAATATCAGAAAATTTAATCATCACAACATTTTTGATAACAGCATAAAATTGTAAATGGCACAAGTGACTAGTAAGTAAGAATTAACTAAGAATAGTTGGTATATCCGTATGACATAATAAAAAATAGTCATTAAGTGTTGTGTGGACAATATCTGGAAAGAAGGAAATATTTATAAGGTAAGAAAATAAAAGAAAAATGTAGCACAACAGTATTTACAATCTCATCAAAATTTTATTAATACAAATTAGATTGCAAAGTATTAGACACAAAAACATAAAAATGCAGTGATGGCTATCACTTGATGGAGTGATGATAGCTGATGCTCGTTTTCTTTATGATTTTTCTTACTTTCTACCATTGTTATGGTAAATATAAACTTACATTCAGGAAATATTTCTGGAATAAGTTAAATATTTGAAGCAAATATAGTACTATTAATGGTAATAAAGTATTACAGTATAAGCTCAAATACCTGTATGTGAGTTAGCACTACTATTTTCCGCTTTGGAGAACTCAGGTACATTGGAGCACCTCTGTCATGTAGAAATTTGCAGCTCAAAGTGTGTTCCCTTAGCCAGCAGCATCTGCATCACACGAGCACTTTTTTTTTTCTTTTTGTTTTTTTCTTCTCTCTTTATTAAGGTATTACATATGTGTCCTTATACCCCCATTGCCCCCTCACCCTCCCACTCATGCCTCACCCCCCTGGTGTCTGGTGTCCATTGGTTATGCTTATATGCATGCATACATGTCCTTTGGTTGATCTCTGCCCCTTACCCTCACCCTCCCCTACCTTCCCTCTGAGGTTTGATGGTCTGATCGATGCTTCTCTGTCTCTGGATCTGTATTTGTTCATCAGTTTATGTTGTTCATTATATTCCACAAATGAGTGAGATCATGTGATATTTATCTTTCTCTGATTGGCTTATTTTGCTTAGCATAATGCTCTCCGGGTCCATCCATGCTGTTGCAAATGGTAAGAGTTCCTTCTTTTTTACAGCAGTGTAGTATTCCATTATGTAGATGTACCAAAGGTTTCTAATCCACTCATCTGCTGATGGGCACTTAGGCTATTTTCAAATCTTAGCTATGGTGAATTGTGCTGCTATGAACACAGGGTTGCATATATCCTTTCTGATTGGTGTTTCTAGTTTCTTGGGATATATTCCTAGAAGTGGGATTACTGGGTCAAATGGGAGTTCCATTTTTGGTTTTTTGAGGAAACTCCATACTGTTCTCCACAGTGGCTGCACCAGTCTGCATTCTCACCAGCAGTGCATGATGGTTCCTTTTTCTCCACATCCTTGCCAGCACTTGTCGTTTGCTGATTTGTTGATGATAGCCAGTCTGACAGGTGTGAGATGGGACCTCATTGTTGTTTTGATTTGCATCTCTAGGATGATTAGTGACTTTGAGCATGTTTTCATATGTCTTTTGGCCTTCCTCATGTCCTCTTTCAAAAAGTATCTATTTAGTTCTGTTGCCCATTTTTTATTGGGTTGCTTATCTTCCTTTTGTTAAGTTGTATGAGTTCCCTATAAATGTGGAGATTATACCCTTATCGGTGATAACATTGGCAAATATGTTCTCTCATGGAGTTGTTTTGTTGATGGTTTCTTTTGATGTACAGAAGCTTTTTATTTTGATGTCGTCCCATTTGTTTATTTTCTCTTTAGTTTCCATTGCCCTAGGAGCGGTATCGGTGAAAATATTGCTTTGGCATATGTTTGAGATCTTGTGCCTATGGATTCCTCTAATATTTTTATGGTTTCCCATCTTATGTTTAAGTCCTTTATCCATTTTAGGTTTATTTTTGTGTATAGTGTAAGTTGGTTTAGTTTCATTTTTTTTTTGCATGAGCACTTTTTGTACATGAAGAATCCAGAGCCGCTGTTTCAAAAGAAGCATTTTAAAAAGCTACCCAGATGTTTATACATTATAGTCTGAGAAGCACTCCTCAATAGGACAAAACCTTCCTTATCTAGAAATAATGTATTCCTGATTTTGACTAAATGAATACAGAGAATATATTGTAGCATTTAACAAAATATTATATAAAACAGACACCTGTTGGTTCACCTATCTGTTTGCATATGGGGAGCTGCAGTCTGAGTCACCTTTTAGCAATGCAACGTACATTATTCATATGGATAAGTGCTGTCCAAAAGAAAGCTATAGTGTGGACTGTATTGACACTTATAAATATTCTAGAAGTTACATTAAAAAGAAATAATAATTTACAGGTGAAGTTAATTTAATAACATGTGATTTACTAAAACTATTCTCATTTTTTAGATATAATCAATACAAATATTATTAATGGTTTATCTTACATTATTTTTTTCAGTGCTCAAAATGTGCTCTGTACATCTCAAGTTCAGACTAACAACGTTCAAATGCTTAATAGTTATATGGCTGGTGACCACTGTATTGGACAGCGTAACAAAGCCTGTGTGCTTAATTTGTCAGCAATGAAACTATTAGGTCTTTCAGTTTCTAGCCTATTATTAGTCATGTTATTTGGATGTGAGAAAGTGTGTTTTGTACACCTATCTCAAGTAGTTTTCAAAGGATATGTAAACATTTCAACTACAGTGTTGTTTATATGTTTTGCTCTTCCCAAGTTCCCACTCAATGATTAACAACCATCGTCACCAAAACGCCGTCTTCATTCACCATTCCAGGTGTCCAGATTGAATTAATACATGTAGGTTGCGATGCTCCTTTATTTCTCCACTGGTACAGACAGCTCCGGCATCCAGACAAGGCTGTGCTTCAGGGACAGGGTGTGACGAGGGCCTGGGGCAGCATTCTCAGTAACAGCGTTTTCGGTAATTCTTGTACTAGGAAGCTCTGAATCACTGGCATTTTTGTTACAGCCCTTGTTTTGGAAGAACACTTTATTACATTAGGATTATAATGTTCTTTTCTATTAGATCAATTTGGGAAAAACATGGATGCTTAAGGAATAAACACTTTGATCACTGTAACTATTATACAAACTGATTACAAATTGAAAAATGTATCTTAAGTTGATGCCCAAAGTTATTATAACAAGTAAATAACTCAGAGATGCTACTTTTTCTTCTATTTATATAATTTGTCTTTATGTGATTGACTTTACAAGGCAATTTATTAATTTTAAGTTATGCTATAATATACAACACCATGTGCACATTTTACATTTTGATTAAATGTCAAATGTCATATCTACCACAGAATATCTTTCCTAGTCGCACTAGAGTCTTTATTTTTTTTTTTCAGGGGAGATTTATAGTGTGTCCTCAAAAATGCAAGTTAACTTACAACCAACTTTTAGAAAAAAAATTTCTTCATTAAATATATACTTTAGTTTTAAAAGGTGTACCGATTCAGAAGTGTGGAAAAGTGAATAATAGGAAGGAAACTGTTATTTTCAAGTGAAGCAAACATAATGTATGCGGGGGACGTTAATACAGCACTGGGTGCTTATTTGCATAATTTGCTTTGCTATATCCTAACAAAAGAAATGTATGAAATTCAAAACAAAATTTTGACGTGACCTGAATTTAAGAAAGTGAGATATCAAGTGAAAACCTAAGGCAAACAAGCTAAGAATATTTAGAGAACAGTAAGCATGTTGGGAGAGAGGACATAGGTAACAAGATTGTCAGACAGGACCTTTGGCGGTGTGGGTGGGGCTGAAGTGAATTAGTAAGTGTATAGGAATAATAGAATCCTCAAAGACAAGTTCTGATAGGATTAACGGAGTTAACATTCAGAGTACAGAGTCTCTTTTAACACAAGACTATACATAACAAAACAGTACCTAGAGGGTGGATTATTTTTATTGCATTGCATGCGATCCTTTTGCTCTCTGATCATTCTCCCTGTTTGGTCACTGGGAGTGAAGAGTTCTTTTGGTGTCACGTACCAAAACATCATGACCAAGAGCCACGTCTAGGAGCCTTATTCCTGCACTTTCTTTTAGGAGTTTCATGGTTTCAGGTTTTGCATTTAAGTCTTTAATCCATTTTGAGTTAGTTTTTGTGAATGGTGTAAGAAATGGGCCCAGTTTCATTCTTTGGCTTGTGAGTATCCAGTTATCCCAGCACCATTTACTGAAAAGATTGCTTTTCTCCATGGATTATCCTTGGCTCCCTTGTCAAATATTAGTTAACTCTATATACTCGAGTTTATTCCTGGGCTCTCAATTCTGTTCCATTGTTCTATTTGTCTTATTTTATTGAAAACAGAAAAAAAAAAACTGTCAGGAAAATATCTTGCTGAAAATCTTATTTATACATTACTTAGTTTTTGTCCCATCTCTGAGATATGTCACAAAGCTTTTCAAGATTAATCTATTATATTTTTGGAATAAAAATAAAAATTACTTCTGAGACTTTTCAGATGGTTATCGATAATTGTAATAGTTTAGAGTGGAAAAGAAACTAAGTTTAGAGGCATAATATTGCCTCTCTAAATTAAACAAATATTGTGTGTGTGCAATAACTTATATACTCACATCCACACACACCTGGTTTGCTGAGAACTCTCAGTCGTTGAAGGTGTAACATGAAAAATGTTAATTTCTTGTAACCATTCCCCAAATATGCTGTCACAATTCCCTTTCTTGATGATCAGCTGTTACAGTGTAATCGGATTCTGTAACTTCTTGTCACCTGTTCTTATTCTAGCAGTCCCTTTCTTGTTCTAATGAGTCAGTGTTGTTTATTTTACAACTTGAATCATATGGGTGTTTCAGAATTCTACGATGTCCCCTTCAAGCACAGGTTACTCCTGCCTGTGGTCTGTACTTCACTCACTTCTTTCTCTCTGCCCCTTTTATGTGTGCTACCTGTCCGGTGTTAAGGAAGGGAAGGGGAAAGGAAAAGACAAGTGTTTCCATCCTTCACTATCATTCTCTCCTCATTAGGCTTGACTTGCTGATCGCGCTCATTGTCTTGCCTGTGGGCTCATCACCGATGAGTGCCGGGTGCAATGCGCTCTCCCAGGCTTCTCTTAGGAGCTTTCACAAACCCCTAAAAGGTTTGTTGCCCAGTGGGTGGGGTGCTGCAAGCTTTATTCCTTTGAGATAGACCCCACCAACCCACCCACAAGCAGTCTATACAATGCCTCACCATCTCACCCACCTTGCACCAGCAGCAGAATATACTTGAGGTCTGTCTTACATTAATAACAGAAATTTCAGCAGAATATTCCTGGACCCTTGCAACCTGACTGACCCTCCTTGTCATCTCTCTCCAGTTCTTGCTTTTCTTTTCCAGTGGCATAAAAAGAATTATCAAGTCCACTAAGCAAGTAATGTTACTTACTTAGCAAATGAAATTCTAGCTCCTTGCAGGCTTATACATTCTTTACCACCCTTTTCTTTTTTTTGGGGGGGGGGGGGGAGAAAGCTGTCCCTTTGCTGTGGGAGGTGGGGGGGAGGGGTAGGAATAACTTCTTTTCATCAATGCTGTAATCTACAAAATCTGAGTTTCACTCTTCTAGCCCTTCTTTTATATTGACTGAGCAGATGCTCTTAGGAGTGGGCTCAGAGGGCAGTGGTGTGTTGGTTTGTGGTGGGGCCCTTTTCTCAGGACAGGCTGTTAGGAAGCCTTCCAGAGTGGAGGTTGATCCAGCTGGGAATGGCTTCCTGAGTTTAAAAGGTGAGGCACTGGCTACCCTTTGTCCTGGGCTTAGAGCTTTAGCTGCAGTTCAGAATAACAGGGAAGATCTCAATAGCTTCCTATGATTCTAGCTGTAACTCCAGCTGTACATCTCAGAGAAGATAAACACGTTAGTTTTACAGGGGCAGCCTTAGCCGGTTTGGCTCACTGGATAGAGCATCGGCCTGGGGACTGAAGAGACCCAGGTTCGATCCAGTCAAGGGCATGTACCTTGGTTGCGGGCACATCCCCAGTAGGGGGAGTGCAGGAGGCAGCTGATCGATGCTTCTCTCTCATCGATGTTTCTAACTCTCTATCCCTCTCCCTTCCTCTCTGTAAAAAATCAATAAAGTATATTTTTTTTTTAAAAAAAAGTTTTACAGGGACAGCACCATCAAAAATGGAAAAACGTTGAAGTCTTATTTCATGGGAAGTATAAATGATTGGAAGCAAAGATTCTGGAGCCCAATGACCCCAGTATGTACTACCAATTCTAAACTTCTTTGCAAAAGATGGGGAACAGTCTTAATGACTGCATTGAGTTGTGGTAACAATTTGTATAAAGCATCCAAAATGGTGTTTGTTAATATGTGGCATTTCTCCTGTGTGTTATTTTTCTTGTCACCGCCATGTTTGGACCTGCTCCCAAGATACACAACTTCTTCAAACTGACCTCTGGTTGCTGTGGATGCCTCTTCGTTGTCCTTTTCTCTAACTAAGTGTTGGCTCCACTGTTTATTCAACTAAATAATCATTGTAGTCAAAATTGCTTCATGACCTAAAATAATCTGAGAGGTTACTGACTACAAGTGTATAATAGGTGCAGTCTTTTAGGATACTCATTTTTCTAGTTAGCAAACCCTTCCACCCAAATTAGAATCATCACCCAACAGTACTGAATGAGTGGGATGGCTTTTTAAATAGATTTCTGAGAATTTCTAAATCCTCATCTTAAAGAAGTCATCTGTAAGAAGGGAATAAACTAGTTCCAAATCCTAATGGATTTTGGTAAGAGAGTGAGGCAACTTGGTAGAAGCAACTGCCAATAAAATATAGAAACAAATTAATCCAAATGGGATTTTTAAAAATTAAAGATACATAAAGCAATGGAAGGAAAACTGAAGAACATAGACCCTGGGTCCTAAGTTGCAACTCGGCTTCATATTAGTTGGGAAACCTTAAGGATATCGTCTCAGCTCCTTGCAAATTAGACGTAACTATATCTGATTTCTTAGCACGCAGGGTTGTGTAATATTAAATGACATATGAGAAAATACTCTGAAAAATGTGAAATTCTCCACAGATATAATTAGTAATAATAATTTTAGTACATTTTCTTGTAACTCTGATAGTGTTGGAAGATGCTACTCTTGTCTCATTTCAGCCTTTCAAGGATATGATGTTTTAATGGAATAATAAATATGTAAAACTCTTAACAAATTGTCCAGCATATAATAAACTCTATAGGATATTTTGTTATCATTAGTATTGCTGTGATTTATAATTACTATTATATTACCTAATTTCCATGTGAAACCATGAGTTCTTACATAATACCTACTCTATTTTAGTTAGCTTTGCACACTAGTATATGATAAAGACTTAATAGATGATTGTTGAATTAATTTTTAATAATTACATTAATATAAAGAAAGTCATAACATAATAACAAACACAAACTATCACAATGAAACAATAAAGTAAAAATTCAAAATCCTCCTTGCTCTGAGACACTAAAACTCATGCAGAAATAAGTATATCATACATTTTTTTTTGTCATTACAAGATTTTTCCAAAAAATATATTTCTGTCTCATAGGCCCTTCACCAGACCGCTGCAGCTGGTATGCTGTGCTGGCACGTGTGAAGAGACTGATGCCATAAAACTACAAGGGCTCTGCGTATAAAATTTTATGTACTGCAGACTTTGAATCTGCATTCCTTTGCAGAAGCGATATTTTTTTAAAAAATTATTTGGTGGTTGTTAAGGAAAAACTTTAAAAAATTAGTAAGTTCTTGAACTTGCCACTGTGAGAAATGAATCTATAGACCAAAGTCCTAAATGCAAACCATACAAAGGAAACATTTATTACTTAAATAAAAATGCTGTAACTTAAGAAATTCTGCGTTATGTGAAACCTTAGGGTGTGGAATTGTGTTGTATGCCAATCACACTGCTCAGAGCTTTTCACTGACATGCAAGAGTGGTGTGAGGTCTTCACTACGTATATGACACATTTGACTACATTTCTCGAAACTCAAAACCTATTTTCAAGCTGAAAATTTATTTAAATTTCTATCTCCTGGACAATTTTTAAAATTATTTTCCAGTAAAATAACACAAAACCTCCAGAAGTACAATTTTTTTTTGTAAAATAAAAGTATGTTTTATAATGTTGCACAACAATCAATCGATACCAAGCCACCTAGACTATTAGGCAAAGATGTGCTTATTGAGTTCCAAAATCATCTATGTTTTATCGACCATTGCTTCGAGCGGGAGAGAGAAAAAAGTATCTTCTTCGTTTTTAAAAATGATCTCCTCTGTAAAGGCTTAGCTCAGAGACCTAAAGCCACAATGGTGAGTGTGGCACGTTTATTTCCATGTTCATGGGAATAGTTTTCTCACAACAGGCATCTTAGATCTTTTTCAGTTGTTTGTTGGTTTTAATGATATTATATATGATTTTATAAATTTATTGTTTTGTTTATTGCTGATCTATATAGAACTTATTTTGTTTATTGACTATTTTTATTTTTTCTAAATTTATTTATCAGTTATAATCATGTTATCTGTGACCACAAAAAAGTTTCTTTATTTTCTTCTAATTCTCATTCATTCATTCTTTCATTAATTCATTTATGTCTTATTTCATTGGATAGAATCCACAGTACAATATTGCATTAAAATTCTGACAGCCCACATCTGTCTTCTTGTTGATCTTAGCTAATATTAGTTCTTAGTTTTCCTTCCAGATTCCCATTACATAACTGATAAAATTAATTTTATATTTCTAGCTTCCTAATTTTCCCCCATAAATAGATGCTAAAATTTTATTTAAATGACTAGAGGCCCATTACACAACATTTGTGCACTCGGGGTGGGCAGGGAGTGTCCCTTCAGCCCAACCTATGCCCTTTTTTTAGCAGTCCAGGAGCCCTCAGGGGATGTCCAACTGATGGCTTAGGCCAGTAGGCTCCCGCCACCACTGCTGTGCTTGCCAGCCATCAGCCCAGCTTGTGGCTGAGTGGCACTATCCCTGTGGGAGCGCACTGACCACCAGGGGGCAACTCCTTCATTGAGCATCTTCCCCCTGTGGTCAGTGTCTATCATAGTAGCGGGTAGTTCCGCCATTCTGTCAATTTGCATATTACCCTTTTATTATATAAGATTATATTCTCCAACATATTCAGATAATGTGGTGAATTACATTAATTTTCATATGTTAAGCTAATCATATTTGCCTAAAATAAGCCTAACTTGTCCCAAGTGTTTTATATTTTGAAAAATAAACCTGTATTGGTGTATTTCTTTTGCTAGTATTTTGTTTAGGAATTTACATATATGTACACAAGAGAGTGATTTTTTTCAATTATTATAGTAATCTCATACTTCATTGATCAGCTGCCTCGCGCACACCCCATATTGGGGATCGAGCCCAAAACCCAGGCATATGCCCTAACCAGGAATTGAACCGTGACCTCCTGGTTCATAGATTGATGCTCAACCACTGAGCCATGCTGGCTGGGCTTTACTATTATTTTAAGAATAATCTGGAGCATCAAATATCCATCCTTCACTTGTTAATGCCCATTAAGTATTGGTACCAAATAATATGAAAAGTTTAGAACACTTTTTTTCATTTAATTCCCTTGTATATACATACCGCTGTTTTTATTTATTTTATTCTGTATGTATCTTTTAATCTCCAAGTGACATTGTTATTGTTTTATATAGTCATTATTTAGATAGATTTGTCCACCTATTTATCCAGAGCTCTTAATTTATCCCTGCAAATTTTATTTCTATATAAGATTTATTTAATTCTGTCTAAAGAAATTTCCTTAGTGGCCCTGAAGAGGATGAATTAATTAACTTAGTTTCCGTTTATCTAAAGATATCTTTATTTTGGTTCATGTTTGAATTCTATGCATATATATGGCTGGGAGAGAATTCATCTGAATTTCTTATGGTTTGTTTGTTTGCTTGTTTGTTTGATTTCTATTATGGTGCTCTCTTTTTAAAACAGCTACAGAAATTTACAGTTAAAAAGTTATGTTTTTCTTGCCCCAAAGTGTGGAAATGTGTTTTTTAAAGTTTTCTCCAAGCTATCTTTTAGCTTTCATGTGCGCTGTTTCATTGTAATATAATATACTTAATTTCCTTCTCAGCTCAGAGATGTTGTTAGTGAGTTGGTTCTCTTTTGCTCTGGTGTGTGTTCTTGGGAACTCTCGGTGTCAGCATACCCCAAAGTGAAGGGAATGAGTGAGCTCTCTCTTCCTCTGGCTGGTGATGGAGAATGGGTGGCTTCTTTCTTAATTAGAAATCTTATATTCTCCCAGCTCATAAAACTGGAGGACTCAGCTCACATTTCAGACATTTTTTTCATAGCCTGGGGAAAATGTTAACCTTCATCTCAACCACCCAAACTCTTCTCAGGATCCTGACTCCACAGCTGCCCTGCCTTTACACAGCCCAGAGGTGAGCAGTCCTCATACTGGTTATTTCTGTCTAGACCAGCCATGGGCAAACTACGGCCCGGGGGCCGGATCGGCCCGTTCAGCTGTTCTATCCGGCCCGCGGAGCCGAAAAAGCGGAGGGTTCTCTTGCTCTCCCCTCCGCTCTTTCACCAGCAGCAGTGTTAACATGTATTAGTTCACAAACACTCCATCCATACTTTTGTTCCAGCCCTCCAGTCCAGTTTAAGAACCCATTGTGGCCCTCGAGTCAAAAAGTTTGCCCACCCCTGGTCTAGACTCTCAAGAACCCAAGGCCTCACAAATCATTTTACTCAGAAGAAGTCAATAGAATGGTATTATTAGTCTACTAGAGGCCTGGTGCACCAAATTTGTGCATGGGTAAGGTCCCTAGGCCTGGCCAGAGATCAGGGCTTATCTGTGGGGTGACTGGCAGGTGATCGAGGGCCCCCACTGGCACCCACCTTGGCTGGCCTGGAGCTACCCACTTGCAGGCCCTACCCCCTGCCACTGCCACTGGTTGCCTCCCTCTGCGGGACGACCAGCAGAGCGGGATGATTGGGGCCCCCGCTAGCACCTGCCTTGGCTGGCCTGGGCCTGCAGGCGGGGGCAGCTCCTGCATTGAGCATCTTCTCCCTGATAGTCAGTGTGCATCATAGCAGCTAGTTGTTCCACTGTTTGGTCAATTTGCATATTAGGCTTTTATTATATAGGATGTGAAGATCTGTGTTTAGGTAATCTTCCTAGACACCTCCACACTTATTTTACACAAGAAGAGTTGAAGATTAATGTATTTGTATCTACAATGCAAATTCTGCATTTTTTTTCTTTTTGCATACCGTTATAGTTTGGTACTATAACTGTCCTTCCCAGATGGAGAATTGTACACAACAACCCCTCAACTGGTACAGACACTAAATATTATATTAATAAGGTCAATTTAATACTACTTAATATATTGAAAGTGTAATTTCCTGAGTAATTAGTTGCCTGAAAATGCACCATTCTTTGTAAACATAAAATAGTTTAATAACCCCATATGATATACTTCATTGTATGTAGAGTCTCCTTACAATCAATTAAAAAAAAGTTTTGAAGTTATTTTCTAGGTAGTTAAGTTGCTACTTATTCAAGTTTAAGTGTCATAGGTCTTATTATGTGGTGCATCTTAAAGGTCAAGACCAGAGGCACACATTGAATTTTCAAAATGCTCACTGAGCAATACTTTATGGGCTGCCCCTCATTCTAATTGCTCAAGTTACATAGAAGATAGTTCATGGTATTCTTTCTTGGGCTTTATGAAAATGAATACTACATTTAGGTAGCTCAGTGATAATTGATACCACCAGAGACACAGATTATAGGGAACATAAGATTCTGCTGCCTTTATGTACATGTAGAGTTCTCATGAAATAGATTCAGTTACTTGCAAAAATCTTAATAATATGTCTTGATGTAGCATATTGAATTTCAACAAAAGCAAAAATAGAATCATGTGCTGGTCCTGTGACACAATAGGAGCCCAAGTTATATTTCAATCTTATTTGCATCAATCCTATGCCTGTGTTTACTATTCAGAAGTATAACTTCCGTGAGCAGCATTCTGAAATACAGTTTTGATAATTCTCTGGCTACTTGGGTTATTTTCAGGATTTCTGGGAGTTATAAGATGGATATAAGTGATATTTTGATCGGGTGTTAAATTACTTACGTGTTTTATAAATCAGCAGTGAATTCAGGTTGTAGTAGACTCAACATTGTTATTCCTTCTTAACTTGAAGAATTCATAATTTATATGGACATATATAGGGAAACAGAATAATTGTAATATAGACTAAATCAAGATAACAGAAAAATATACAGTGGACGTTTATTTGAAAAAAAATCCTGGACCATTCAATTAAATAGAGAATGTAAAATTTAATGAACATGAATTATTTACACAGTCCTGTAACAAATGAGAAAGAGAGAAATAACAGTGTAATCCTACTTTCAATCAGTTTACTCAGGCATAAAAGTTCTAAACAGATACATGGTCAATAAAATGGTTCCAGAGTCAAATAGGTTTGGGGAACATGATTTTTTGGTGATTTCAAGCATTAGCATATTATGGTCTCTTATAGAAAGGAAACATTGTTTTTGCCTTATTTAACACCAAACTTCATTGTCCAGAACCCTCCCCGGCCTTATTTTCATTCCAAAACACCTACTTATGTCTCTTGGAAACTATACTTTTATGGAACACTAAGATAGGTAACTATTAAACCTAGAGAAAGTAATTAAATATAACAAATTCTGATTATGGGAACCATGACAATATAACAGAGTTGGTGGTTTGAGGCACAGAAGAATGAGAAGGAGATCTCAGTAGGTGAATCTATAAATTAAAACAGCATATAAAAAGATGAAGGAAATAAATGTTTCCAAATTTAATAAACACATAGGTAAACACCTGAAGAAACATTTCTGAAATAAGGTCTGAATATGGACTTCTAGCTATTTTTGAAAAGTAATGTAGTCATCAAACTTAAAAATTATTGATGTGTGTGAACAAATCATCAAAAATACAAATAAATATAATATTTTGACATCACAGAGGAAATACTGTCTAAATAATATTGGTACAAGAAAAATAACTAAATTATTACAATTTCATGAAACTATGACAAAAATATTACAAAATGAAATTGCATCATTTGTTTATTTATTCAACACATTCATTGAGTATCTACATGCCTGGTATTTTTTGAGCTGCTAGAGACATCTAGACTCTCTTATGCATGGGACTGAGGGTTCAGTTCACCTTTAAATCAAATAATTATAAATCTAAAATTACAATACTTGATACAGAAGTACAACCTAGGATGATGGTGTGCAAAAGGCAGACGTGCTTGAGTTGAAGTGGAAAGATGAGCAGGGTTGACAAGGTGAAGGCTATGAAATGAGGCACACTGGGCAGAGGGCACAAAGGCACGGGGAGGGGAAATGTGAGGCCTTCAAGGATGGAGTAAGGCCTGTGGGTTGAGACAACAAAGAATAGCAGGAAACGAGTCTCTGCACACATAATGCCCAAATTTAGTAGCTGATAAGAGAAGAATTTCATTTCTTAAATGTAAAACCAAAATGTTAATAGGATTTTGACAAACTAGATTGTTGACTTGATTTAAAAAACTGTGACACACTTGCTCTTGGAATGGATGATATTTGATGCCATGATAGCTCAGTTTAGCTCAACAAATATTTATTGGGTGAAAGCACCTTTGAAGTTGTGCTGCTAGAAATGGTTCTGCATTATATTATCCACGTGTAGGATTGTAAATAAAGTGAGCCTGGAAATGAGTAATTCTGAACAAACTGTGATGGACTGTAGTGAGCTGTTGAGCACTATTATAAGTGAAACAAGAAAAAATATATTTATTCTCCATATAACTTTGGCTCCCAGGGACTAAATCCCCTCAGAAATTTGAGTTCTATCCTCAACATTTCTATAATAGTTTCTGTGTTGTCCAATACAGAGAAAGCACTTGGTACCCACATAAGAACTTAAGAAGTGTTATTGTATGCATGCATATAAGCCAAACCAATGGACACGGACAACAGGAGGATGAGAGCATGAGTTGAGGGGGAGGGGGAGGTTGAGGGGTAATGGGGGAATGGGACACTTTGTAATACCTTAACCAATAAAGAAATTTTTAAAAAAAGAAGTGTTATGTTAAGTGCTACAGTAAGGTCATTATAAAATTGATATTGGTTGGGACATGAGAATTAGAAGCCAGAGTAGCTTTTGATTTCTACCTAGCATATTAATAAGTGGCATTGATGAGTAGACCTAAGTCACACTTCACAACTCAGAATAACAGTTTCTGGATGAAGGTGACAAATGGAACAAATTGAGGCATGTTGTTAGTCATCAAGATAAAAATATATAGTAACGCCCTAACCGGTTTGGCTCAGTGGATAGAGCTTCGGCCTGCAGACTCAAGGGTCCCAGGTTCGATTCTGATCAAGGGCATGTACCTTGGTTGCCAGCACATCCCCGGTAGGAGGTGTGCAGGAGGCGGCTGATCAATGTTTCTTTCTCATGGATGTTTCTAACTCTCTCTCCCTCTCCCTTCCTCTCTGTAAAATATCAATAAAATATATTTTAAAAAAATATATATAGTAAGAACTAGAAAACGTTTTGTCCTTTTTTTGTACTATATAGTGCTGATCAACAAAGATTCTCAATATAAAATAAAAGAAGGGGAATCAATTTTATCTCAAATTCTTATTAGTACAGAGATGCTTGCCACATACCTACTGTATTTAAATTATTAAATACAACCTCTATATTTTATCTATCATGTTTTTAATGAGAATAATAATAGAACCACTAAACTATAAAGTGCTTTGAAAGTTCAGCAAAATTCCACCTTAAGGAGAGTAGAGAGGGATGTCAGCAACACTTTTCCAAAGAAAAGACTTTTAAAAGAAACATAGTAATCATTCATTGAATATTTAGTAACTGAGCTCTGTTGGATATAGAAATTAAAGATTTAAAGACAATGGCTGATCAACCGAAGGACTTGTATGTATGCATTACAAGCAGGCAATGGACACAAGACACTGGGGGGAAGGGGAGGCCAGGGGAAGGTCAAGGGGGAATAAAAGGAGACATATGTAATACTCTTTGTAATACTTTAATCAATAAAACAAAATTAAAAAATTAAAGACAATGGCAAAGTTTCTTTTGCTAGTGGGCAGTTAGAACTGTCACCAATTAGCAGGAAATAGATATAGAAAGGGGGAATAAATTTGGTGGGTGGGGAATGGGTTAGGCTATAGAGGTGGAAAATTCATCCTACACATTGGGAAATGTTATTTGAGCTGAAACTTTAGATTTGGAGATTTAGATTTGGTTATCATTTAAAAGCATAAAAAGCATAAAAGCATATGTGATTATCTAAGACTTTGTATAATAAAAAAAGGGAAAAAGATAAAGAGAGAATAGAGCAATAGCAATATTTAGGGGATAAGTAAAATAATGAAAATAGAGTTTACACTTGTGTATGTTATTTAGAACTTTAAAAAACAACATTTATTGGAACCTTGTTCTGCATCTATGCAATTAATTTGATTAAAATGTTTTTCTTACCACATTATACATGTAATAGTCTTCACTTGAGTATTTATTTTAATTCATTCAATATAAATACTTAATTATTGTCATATAATAAGAATTAAAAAACTAATATATGGTGACTGAATATTTTCTTGCTCTGTTTGTAAATACTATAGAAAATTATCCATTGTTTAAAGGTAATTCACTATCCCTACCCATTTTTGGAAAATAACAACAAAAATTTTGTCATTATTAATTAAACCTATTGATTTAAAACTCTAATTTCCTAAATTTGATCTGTTGATGTCAGAAACTATAGTAAAATTTTACTTTAAATGATATACCTAATGATGGAATGAGTGACCTGATTTAAGTGACCTGTTTACTTACTGACCCAAGGAAAGAAGAGTTCCCATTTTTGTCATGATAGAATATTGATTTATTTGTTTGTTTTTTTAACGGTAAGGATGCAGCATTAACTATACACACTGTAGCATAATCAGAGTAGCTTGAAATCCACTAGACGCAATCATGTGCTATATATCTCAATTAATCTTGCAGGCTGTGGCTAATCACATTCCCACCAGGCAGGATCACACAACTCAGAGAGCCAGGATTATTAAAATCCATATTTCATGTTAACCGCCATGTGGTTGAGATTAGTTCCTAAGTAGTAAAGCACCTGCCATAAATTCCTCCTCTCTGTCATCTTCTGAAATACTGCTCTGTCAGGTGATGAAAAAACTACATGGTGTGTATTCAGAGCCAGTGTACAGTCATTTTTTTTTTCTATTGGTCAAGTAAAATTTAGCTTCATCCCTCACTGATTTTAAATGCACTGGAGTACATGAATGGCATTTAAACCTCTTATGTGAAATGAGACAAAGGCCAAAGTGGTCAGGTTTTTCAGATAAAGCATAAGTATTTTTCCTGTAACTAACTGTCCTAAACAAACCTAAACTAAAATAATAATTAAGGATTACAACTTCGAAAAGCCATTGCTATTTGAGTATCTAAATTAATCTCCCTTCCAAGATTATTAAAAAAGAAAGTCCTGAATAATCTACACATTTAGTTGTATATGAATACTAAATGAAAATTAAATAAACTAGAGTGAAGATAATAATTGACTAAGAATCAAAATGTCCAGTTCTTAGCCTTAGCTCTGTTATGAAGCGAATAATTTAGGAGCTAGTCACACAGTCACTTGTTTTCCATGAGATTGGCATAAGTTTTGCATTTCACTTCGTTTTCTTCAATTTGAAAGCTAATCACTCGGAAGAAAATAAAGAAGCAAGCTCAAGCTTTATTAACTTGAGTGTGAAATATGTCTATGTGAGAGATGCCAAGAAGCAGGTATTCTTGTTAAAACGTATAGTATTCCCGAAATCTCTCAGCAGTCTTACATAAAAACACTCTGTATTTGTTTGGTAAATATTAAAGTTTAGAAATGTCCCATTTTGACCAAAATGGGAAACCCATTTTTTGTCACTATTCATAAAAAAGTAGCATGCATAAATACTTTAAAAGATTAAGGTTTCTCCCACACGCCCTTTAAGAGAATCCTTAAAATGTGTGCCCTATACAGGTTTGCAGTTATTAATATACTTGGTTTGTCACCAAATCTTTTCGTATCCTTTCTACAGAAGTTTAAATATGAAAGTGAGCAACTTTCAGAAGGCTAACTTTAAAAGCTGGAGAAAAAATTATGACCTAGACCACTGTCCTTGATAAATAAATATAGAGAGATTTCCCCTGGTTTGGTATAAAATTCACATCTTTCCCTACTATGTGAAATACAGAGAAAATATTACAGCGATGAAAAATGAATACGGCAGTACAACTTTAGTTTTCAGACCTGTTAAGAAAATAAA
This sequence comes from Myotis daubentonii, assembly GCF_963259705.1. NCBI lineage: Eukaryota > Metazoa > Chordata > Mammalia > Chiroptera > Vespertilionidae > Myotis > Myotis daubentonii. Next base: position 20,262,850 of record NC_081848.1, on the reverse strand, counting down.
TGTTAAGTCTTGCTGTTGACTCAGTATATTTTTCACATGTACATACATAGAGATATCTTCAATAATTTTCCCTGTTTAATAATTTAAATATTTAAATACATGCACTTGATATTTTCATACCATAAGTAATTTCAGCCAATCAGTCAGCATTAGACTGGAAGATTGAAATTGTAAGTAAATAGGAATATAAAAGTTGACAGATGCATTAACTTTCCCTTCTGTATATATTCTTTATAATAAGACTAGAGGCCTGGTGCACAAAATTCGGGCACAGGTGTGGCCCCTAGGCCTGGCCTGTGATCACAGCACGAGCTTCTGGTGTGGAAGGGCAGGTCCCAGCTGAGCTCTGGGCCCTGGGCAGCACCTGGGCCCCTGTGTGCCCCCCTCTGCCTGAGTCATCGAACCTGCCTGGCTCCCTCAGAACCTGGGAGCTGGTGCTACCCGCTCCACCATCCCACCCGCTCACCTGCTCCACCATCCCGCTGTTGTCGGGGCCCATCGGGGCCGGCAGCGCCTCTACTGCCTCCTGCTGCCAGTGCCACACCACCCCCTGGTGGTCAGCACAGGTCATAGCGAGCGGTTGAACTCCCGGTAATGAGGGCAATTTGCATATTAGGCTTTTATTATATAGGACTAGAGGCCCGGTGCACAAAAATTTGTGCACTCGGGGCGGAGGGGGGGTCCCTCAGCCCGGCCTGTGCCCTCTCGCAGTCTGGGACCCCTTGAGAGATAACGACCGGCTGGCTTAGGCCTGCTCCCGGGTGGCAGAGGGCAGGCCCAATCCCTAGGTGCAGCCCCTGGTCGGGCTCAGAGCAGGGCCGATTGGGGAGTTGGGGTGCCGCCCCCTGTCATGCACAGAGCAGGGCGGATTGGGAGGTTGTGAAGCCACCCTCAGTCACGCTCAGGGTAGGGCCGATTGGGGGGTTGGGGCACCACCCCCTGTCACACTCAAGGCAGAGTCGATGGGGAGGTTGTGGTGCCATGCACAGAGCAGGGCCAATCAAGGGGTTGGGGCTCTGTACCCTGTCACGCACAGAGCAGGGCCCTTCAGGGGGTTAGGGAGCTCCCCCCTGTCACACACAGAGCAGGGTCAATCAGGGAGTTGGGGAGCTCCCCCCTGTCACACACAGAGCAGGGCCCATCAGGGGGTTGGGGAGCTCCCCCCCGTCACGCACAAAGCAGGGCCTATCAGGGGGTTGAGGAGCTCCCCCCTGTCACCCACAGAGCAGGGCCGATCAGGGGGTTGGGGTGCCACCACTGTCACACTCAGGGCAGGGCCAATGGGGAGGTTATGGTTCTACCCCATCACATACAGAGCAAGGCCCATGGTGTGAGGGGGTTGGGGTGCCGCACCCTGTCACACACAGAGCTGCAGGGTGATCAGGGGGTTTGGGTGCTGCCCCCTGTCACGCTGATCCCGGTGCCGGGAGGCCTCGCGGCTCCACTGATCCCGGTGCTGGGAGGCATATTACCCTTTTACTATATAGGATAGAGGCCTGGTGCATGGGTGGGGCTGGCTGGTTTGCCCTGAAGGCTGTCCTGGATCATGGTGGGGGTCCCCACTGGGGTGCCTGGCCAGCCTGGATGAGGGGATGATGGCTGTTTGCAGCTGGTCACACACCTTTCAGGGTGGGGGTCCCCACTGGGGTTCCTGGCAAGTCTGGGTGAGGGGCTGAGGGCTGTTTTCAGGCTGGGACTGAAGCTCCCAACTGCTTCTTTTTTTCTTTCTTTTTTTATTGTGTGCCAGCTTTAGCTCTGAGGCTCCAGCTCTTAGGCCTCCGCTCCTGAAAGCAGGTATCTGGTTTGTTTCGGTTCTAATCGAAACTCTGTATCAACTCCAGCTCTGAGATCCCAGCTCTCTGAAAGCTGGTTTCGGGGGTTTTGTTTAGCTCTGTATTTGTTACAATGTTTGAAAGTGCAGGCTCAGAGGCCTGCAGCCGCAGGCGGGGAACGTTGGTTTCCTCCGTCACTGAAGCAAGCAAGCCTCATGTTAGTTTCAAGCTGCCTGGCTGCCGGCCGCCATCTTGGCTGACAGTTAATTTGCATATCTCGCTGATTAGCCAATGGGAAGGGAAGCGGTTGTACGCCAATTACCATGTTTCTCTTTTATTAGTGTAGATGTTTCCAAAGTTCTAATTAAACATCAGAAATAAGCAAATCTCTGATTTGTTAGGGATTAAGCACTGCCAAGCAATCAAATATAATTAAATATTACATCATGTTCATTTTTCTTCTAAAATTGCTTTTTTCCCCTCACTCCTTGGTAAATGCATCTCTACTTGAAGGTAAAGAAAGAAGTGTATACACACACAGATATCCTGTGTTCATGGTAGCATTATTTACAATAGCTAAGACCTGAAAACAGCCCAAGTGGCCATCAGTAGATGAGTTGATTAAAAAAGCTGTGGTACACTATGTGGTTGTAAAAAAAATAAGGCATTCTTACCCTTTGAGACAGCATGGAGGAACCTGGAGAGTACTATGCTAAGTGAAATGAACCAGTCAGAGAAAAGACAAATATCACATGATCTCACTTATATGTGGAACCTAATGAACAAAATAAACTGACAAACAGGGACATGGAACTGACAGGGGCATGGAAACATGGACTGATCTCAGAGGAGAGGGGAGTAGGAGGGACTAGACCAGCTGTGGGCAAACTACGGCCCGCGGGCCAGATCCGGCCCGTTTGAAATGAATAAAACTAAAAAAAAAAAAAAAAAAAAAAAAAAAAAAAAAAAAAAAAAAAAAAAAAAAAAAAAAAAAAAAAGACCGTACCCTTTTATGTAATGATGTTTACTTTGAATTTATATTAGTTCGCACAAACACTCCATACATGCTTTTGTTCTGGCCCTCCAGTCCAGTTTAAGAACCCATTGTGGCCCTCGAGTCAAAAAGTTTGCCCACCCCTGGACTAGACAATATTAACCAAAGAGTTTATATGTATATATGCACAGCCCATGAACACAGACAATAATGTGATGAAGGTCTGTAGTGGGTTGGGGGCTGTGTGGAGGGGAGCAAAGAGGGGAAAATGGAGGACATCTGTAATAGTGTCAACAAAAGAAAGAAGAAGAAAGAGAGAGAGAGAGAGAGAGAGAGAGAGAGAGAGAGAGAGAAAGGGAGGGAGGGAGGGAGGGAGGGAGGGAGGGAGGAAGGAAGGAAGGAAGGAAGGAAGGAAGGAAGGAAGGAAGGAAGGAAGGAAGGAAGGAAGGAAGGAAGGAAGGAAAAAAGTCACAGCTTTCCCTCTACCGGTATAACCAGTATTCTTGTGATCAATGGGGCTGAAAAATTCCGGGATCATTTTGATTGATTCCTCTCTTTTATTTTATTCAAAGTCATAAGTTCTGTCAAATCTGATTATCTTCTAAATTTCTCACTACTTTTTCTTCTTACTATTCCTGTTCAATTTACAGTTTAGAATTTATTCTCAAATTGATTATATCAAGAACCACTTACTAATCTTTCCGTCTCCCATCCTCCCTTATTCAAATCCACCCTTCTCACACTTCTACTGGTAATGTTTTTCAAACACAATACTACTCTTACTATCCCTTTTTATTTAAAACCTTTCTGTGGTTTATAAGTGTTTCCACAAATAATGTGCAAATTATTTTGCTAATCTTATTAGCCACATCATCTTTTTTTTTTTTTCTGAGATCAGCTTGATGTTCTAACAGTAACGTTTTGTTTCCAAGAAATTATTTTACATATTTTACTTTTTTTTCTATTTAAGATACCTAACTAGCCTAGGCCCTTTTGCCTAAATTGGCTATTTCTCAGAATTCTTTAAAATGCTTATTAAACATACGAGAATGTCAAGATACCTGGGAATCTGGCTTTAACAATTCTCTGAAGAAACTCTAATGTTGCTGGTATGGCATTCAGGAATCATATAAAGCTAGATAATACGTTGCCTTTTTAAAAGTGATATCAATTCTTCTTAACTTAGCACAAGCATTTTTCCCTCCAGGAAGCACTTACTAATCCCATAGAGTTTCAGGGTGGATCAACAAATTGCTTCTATCAAGAAGTAGAAGCTCTGAGACTGAAACTCAAGTCAGGCTAATTTCATACTCCATAACCTTTTTTGTGTGTGTGATTACTCATCTATGCACAGAAAATAAATTTCAACCTTGAATTAGTGTTAGGGCCAAGAGACAATGAGCCCCCGATGATCTGCAATTTTCATCTTCTCTCTCACCTCCTAATTTTGAAATTTGCTCTAAGAATATTGGCTTTTTAGAAATTTCTTACTCCTGTTTTTATTGCTTTATTTCATTTTCTTTTGACTCCTCCCTACTTTCAAAGTCAAATTCAGAAAAGATAATTACTGGTTTGTAAATTAATTTTGTCAGTGGTTTTCTGTAATCCCATATCTTTAAATTTTGGAAACAGTACAGAAATTCAATGTAAGTATTGATGCTTTTAAAATTTTGTGGGAGAAAATGTAGTAATGATTTGTGATATCATGGAGAAGATTTCAACTGATATTTTTATTTTTAAAAAAATCAGACTCACTTACCTAGAGGTATTTCAGTAAAAGGTAATACAATTTAGTGGAATGAGCTCAATGCACCTGGGTTTGATTCCCATCTAGCCAGATCAGTACTGGTATATGCTGGGGTATTTTTACTAGTATCTGTGAATATAAATGATGTATATACTTTGTGTTGTAAAGTTTGATAATATATGTACAGCATCTTGCACATAAGTATATTCTTTGACATGAGTCATTACTATTTAGATTAACTTGTCCTCTTCGTAGTGTCAATGATTTAAATCCAATAACGTTTCATGAGTTTCTGGTGCAGCAAATCTAAGCCCTTTCCACAATGCCACAGTACCCCTTATATAATGGAAATAGTACTGGAATATATTTTTACAAATATCAAATCACTTAAAGTCTAAAACCACTCCATGAACAAAATAAAAATTTATCTCATTTTATATTGATAAGAAAATTGATGCATAAAGAGGTTTAGTAACTTGTTTGTGCTCAATCAGCTGGCAAGTGGAAGAACTGGAACTCAAATCCATGAGGTTTCAGTAGGCTTGCAATAAGGGTAAATGACTTGCCTTGCAAGATTGTAGGAATTTCCCAGCTTGGGCTTGCAAAGATTAAATATTTCTCCATTAAACCCTTCCTCTAGCTAAAGAGTCTCTCCACCCAATAATTTAAAAGGAATAATAAATTTTGAATGATGGACTTTTTGATCTGTGAATTAACCAAAGAAGACCATGCATTGGGCTACATTATTTATAAAAATGACCCATAGGACTTTGATGAAAATTATGTTCTTAGTAAAATGTCTTTCTCTGAATGAACATGAGATCAAGATCATACACTTTTTTAAAAAGTCACTCAATAGCTGAATAATTGGTAATACATTTTTGTGTCTGTGTGTTTTTTTTAAAGAAAAGTGAACAATATCCCTTAAAATTAGGTTGAAAAATGCCAAGATTTTGCCTAAACTTTTCAGGGGAACTTTATGTTAAAAGTTTTAGTGTGTTTATTTCATGTACCCAAACTTTAAGTATTTAAATTATTCAGGAATTACATAAACACTCTATATGTACACATCCATGTAAGTATATTCATAAAAATAATACAGATATATATATATATCACCAGAACAATAAATACGTTTCTGGAAAGTAGTTTGTAAATTGAACATTCTGAAATATGGAAATACTTCACTTAACCGGGATAGTTGCAAATTAAAAAAATTTAATAAGCAAATAATTCTTTGATGTTTGTGGTAAATCTTAATGGAAATTTCAAAAGGACTTATTAAGGTATATTAACGCACCACTGAGTTTGGATTAGTTGGATTTTTATTAAGAAAAAGGTATTAGATATTAAAGTGAATTCATGCCCTTTGGTTTTGTTGTTGTTGTTTTTTGTCAAGGAAAAAAATTAGAGAAGAGTCCTTAAGTTTAGAGTTATTTATTAGAAAAAGTTCTAACCAAGGTTGATTCCCGAGAAGTTTTCTTGATGTTTACCTTATAATTATATCAGTGAAAACAGTACATGTGGGATTTCTGCATTTGTGTATCTTTAAACAAGTTACTCTCTTCCTTCTTCCAGAAATGTTTCCTTTCATATTCTACATTCATTGCACCACTAGTATTTTTTGTTGCTGTTCTAAAAACAAAGAATGTACATTGTAGTCAGAACTTGCTGATTTTTATTCCTGAGCTAACTCGTAAATGCAACAAGCACTTCCTTGGCTAACACTTTTCCATAATTCAGTCAAGGCACGTTCTCTAGCCTCATTCCAGGCCACCACTGTGGCTGTTTTTCTCATCATTTCTGCCAGCATCCTACTCAGTGGCAAGCATCCCATGTGCGCTCTGGGGTAGGAGTATGGACCACAGTCCTTGCATCCACTGTGGTTCCTCCTCTATCCCTCAAGGGTGCAAAATAGCCTACACATTTGTCTCTAATATTTGCTCTCATAAAACTAACAATACACTGCTTTAGCAGAAAGGAAGACAGAGAGAAAGAGAGAGAGGGAGAAAGAGAGAGAAGCTATTGTTTGTGAATCTGTGTTGGAGAGGAAGGAAGGATGGTGACACTGAACAGTGCCCGTAAGGGGGGTATTGCCCCTACCCCAGCCCCTGTGTTGTGTGTGTGTGTGTGTGTGTGTGTGTGTGTGTGTGTGTGTGTGTGTGTGTGAATAACCATTGCCTACATCCCACATGTGACACTTTTTTTCCTAGAGCAGCCATCTCGTACTTGGGAATAAAATGATGCTAAAACAAGTTCATTATTAGAGGATTAAGAACATATTCCAAAGTTGGCAAAACATTCTGGGTTTTATTAAGGAGTAATAGGTATGTTCAACAAAGGACAAGAGAGGAAGAAGGAGGAATTAATTTTGAATAAGTAAAAGATTCTTTAAAGGTAAATTTTGTTTATATATTGATTTATTGGACATATTTGGCACACAACTAAAAGATAAGTTGGAATTTAGAGTTGCATAAAATATAAGATTGTTAGTTAAATTTGAATTACAGATGAAGGATAAATTTTTTACTATTCATATATTCCATATATTGCATGAAACATATGAAGGAGTCTTTTAGTTTTAAATATGGCAATTCTAGTTGGATGTATTCTCTGTAATCACTTTTTAAACTTTTTTTAAAAAATATATTTTATTGATTTTTTACAGAGAGGAAGGGAGAGAGATAGAGAGTTAGAAACATCGATGAGAGAGAAACATCGATCAGCCGCCTTCTGCACATCTCCTACTGGGAATGTGCCCGCAACCCAGGTACATGCCCTTGACCGAAATCGAACCTGGGACCTTTCAGTCTGCAGGCTGACGCTCTATCCACTGAGCCAAACCGGTTTCGGCTATAATCACTTTTTAAATTTCCAGTGAGGTCTTAGAAAACTATTTTTAATTGTTCTTTTATCTTATGACTAGATCTTGATTTAAAAAATAAACTTTTAATAGAATTTTGTAGAAATAAAAGATAATATTGATCACAGTAACTCTATGGAGATAGGTGATATTGATGAATCTATTTTTCTTTAGGGGGGCTTTTGTAATTCCTATAGTATATTCTTCTTTTAAAAACAGTAACGTGTTCATGAGGCAGAGGTGGTTTTTGTGGTTATATTGTTATTCCATGTTTCAATCCTTGTTACAACTGCTAATTTTTTTCTTAGAATTCAGAAAAATTATAATAAAACAATTTTACTTTCATATGAGATAGTCCTTGCAAATTGAATAGTCTATATTCTCTTATTCATCTTTCAAGAGATACTTTTAAAACCTACCCTTCATGTAAATACTGGGCTAGGGTGAACTGCAGAACAATTTGTTGGACTATAAATTGCTTTCTGTATTATGTATGTGTATATATGTCCACAGATAGAAATAGGGGACCCGATGTACTCTTAACTATTAAGATTTCATCTCTTTCACTCAAGGGCATAAACTACACATTTCTGAAACTAGGAAAACAATTCAAATACTTGTACTTTGAGTTTGAATGCAGCCAAACCCAGGGCATTTTATTGTAGAAAGTAAACAATCCATTTTCACCCCTCATTTAGAGAATGCATTACTGAAAAAAAGAATTCTTGCTGTCTGTGTACATTGTAAAGAAACAAAAGCTGGAGAATTGAATTATCTGCATATCTAGGCAAAAAATAGCTAATCTGTGCTTGATATGAGTCAAATACTTTTAAAAAAATTTTTAAATATATTTTATTGATTTTTTTACAGAGAGGAAGGGAGAAGGATAGAGAGTTAGAAACATCGATGAGAGAGAAACATCCATCAGCTGCCTCCTGCACACCCCCTACTGGGGCTGTGCCCACAACCAAGGTACATGCCCTTGACCGGAATCGAACCTGGGACCCTTCAGTCTGCAGGCCAACACTCTATCCACTGAGCCAAACCAGTTAGGGCATGAGTCAAATACTTTTAATATAATACGTACATGAGCAGAATTATGATCAGGAATGACCTTGAAATTTCCCCTGGGTACAGAATAACTTGACCTACAGATGATCCATAAGTTTGGGGATATATTTCATTTTAGGGTTAGAGTTAAAAAATTCGGCATTATGTCATCAATGTAAAAATTAGACTTCTGAATTTACAATATAATAATGCTACTAATATTGCAAGTAAATAAAATATATTTTAATATAGCTACAGCACAATTACTACATAAATTATAGAGTCTTTGGTAGCAGCAGTTTCGTCTTATTTTACCAAAGGGAAGTATTACATTTCATGGTAGATCCCTTTTGCGATCTACAGATTACTCCAGAGGGAAAAAGTAATCAGTATTGTAACTAGCATAGCATGGATTTAGTTTTTAATGGTAGCTTGTAGCAGAAAATTGTTTATTATGTACAATATTTAAAATCCTGAGCAGGACCATCTTCACCATCTTGAGCTCTACATTACAAAAGGAATCTACCTAGTGAAGCACAGTATCTGATCCATTGCTTTTCTTCTTTCCAAGGCAAGTAAAGAAAACAGACATTAATACTGAGCGTTGGTCTTCCAAGAACTCTATGCATCATGCGGGCTGTTTTATTTTACATACACTACTTATCTACTCAAAGAATATTCATATTTCAGAGATAATCATCATCTTTCCTTTTTACAGACAAAGAAATGGGGGTTCAAGGAGTTACAATAAGTAGGCCAACGTCATACCAAAGAAATAATGACATTCAAGTCAAGAACCAAGTACCATTTAATTCATAAAGTTCATGTTATGATCGCTATATTCTGCCTAATTAAGGGGAGATTATAATTTTTGATGGAAATATAATAATACGTTCTATAAATGCATCAAACTATTTAGTCTAGTTGGCCTACAGCTCATGTAGAGAGCCACCTTCAAACTCGCCCACTCCTAGAGGCTATTTTGGGGAATGACGGGCACTAATGAGAAAGATGAAGAGCAAGGATTGCTGAATCTGAAAGCTCACATACAAATCCAGGCCCTACCATTAATCAATCTTTCTGTGCCTTCTCCTCACCTTTAAAATGGGAATAATAATAGTACCTAACCTAGTTTGTTATTAGAAGTGAATGAGATCATATAAAGTTCTTAGAATGATTCCTGCCACATAGTAGTTGTTCAATGCACATAAACTAATTTATTTGCATGTGGCATTTTATGACAGCAGAGAAAAGGAAAAGCTTTGAGGACAGAGGAACCTAAATAAAACAAAATGAGCCCTGGGGTTTAGCAATTAGATGGTAAAAGGCAGCAGTTGGAAAAGCTGATTTTTGTTCATTTGCTTGCTAGTTTTAGAGGCTGTATATGAAATCAGTAGGAGCATCCTTCTCTATGTAGCTGACAGAAGCAAGGGCAGCATGAGGACGCCAAGTAGTGGAGTAGTCAATGGCTCTCTGTAGTAATGGAAGTGGTGAGGGTGGGTCAACATTGGATCAGGCCATGTATGTTGTCTAGGGAAGGCGGGACAAGAACAGAAGAACAGGGTAGACCTCAAGTCTGGTGTATATCTGTATAGTTTTAAGAGCCTTACTCCATACTCTCTTAAATGCCTGGGGTGACTTTGCAGGTAAGAGTTCATGAACAGAAGGCAACAGACGGAATTTCAGGTATTGTAACATGACATTTTCATTCAGATATTGTAAAATGTCATAATAAATTGCAGTGTGCTATAAAATGGTATCTTCGTATTGGGAAGATCTAAAGACCCTGGAAGAATTTAATATTTCTATCACAATCATACATATATTTGTATAGAAGATATACTTGCATCATGGTCTCTATTTTGCATAATCATAAATTAGCCTTACCCCCTAATATACAACTAATGTCTAATATCTTGGGCAAGTAAATTTTATCAAGCAAATATATATTTAAATGACAGAACTATTAACTCCCACAAATTATATTTTGTTCTTAGAAAAATAAATCCTTAGAACTAGCATAGGTATTCTTTTCCCAATAATTATAACATTTTTGGTTTCTACATGTGGTTTAGTCATCTAATTTCAAATAGACATGTTGTTTGGAAGGTTTTCATTAGCAAAATGGCCCTGAGGACTTATGTTAGCATTTATACTCTGTATCTTAGGATTTAACGTTATATTGCAATGACTGAATTTTTTTTTTCTTTTGTCCTTTCAATTGTGAACTCTCTTGAATCAGCAACTAGTTTGTTTATTCTTTGTGAGGCTGTAACAATTACTAGTGGAGCAGAATGTCCATGTTAAATTATTTTTAAATATTATTAACTGATTGAGACAGTATCCAATTTTATGCTTCTTTTTACTGCACTTTACTATGGTATTTTAAATTGATGACTCTTTCCTCTTCTGAAAATTCTCTCCACTCTGGAAGCTTACTGTGACTTCCATTATATTCTGAGTTCTTATCTCCTAACCTTTGTCATTCCTCCTCAGGATCCAGTGAGCTCACCCCCCTCTCTCTGTCTCCATCCAGACCCATGTCTGGGTGCTGGCATTTATCATCTGCCTTCCAAACTGCTCTCATGCAAGTTGCCTAGAGCACTTAACCTCCACATGTCCAGCAGGACTCATCAGCTTCAACCTCTTTCCGATTTATTTCATATATTCTCTGTCTCAAACTACATGCAGCATTTACAGATTGCAATAGACCTCATATGATCAGTGTTCACAGAATTAATATAGCAACCAGTGCTTGTATAGGGAAAGGCTAGATCTCCATATTTTGGGGGGCTTAACGCTAACTCTAAAAGTAAGACTATCCCAGAATATTTTGGTAAGATGAGTAAAATTGTGTTTTGTATGTTCATTCATCAAACAACTTTTTCAAATGAAAATACAGGATGTCCCAAAAACTGTATATACACTTTGAATAATTAATTCCAATGGGTTAAATCTGAAAAGAAAGAAACATCAATTGAGCTATCAGCTATCAAAGGTGTATACATTTTGGGGGGACACCCTATATTTTATGTTCAAGCACTGGTTTGAATGCAGCATGTGTTGGAGAAAACCAGAAAAAAAAATAGTATGCAGTTCCATACTTAAGAAGTATACCATGGGAGCAACTAAGTGAATCAACTCTGCTTTTATTTTTGTACTTTTTAAAAAATCTAGTAGCATCGGTGAAATTACCATTGAGCATCCTCCTTCCACTGGTTTTTTCCTTTGCTTAGTATTGGGACCCACAAATTATACATCTGTATTTTCTGTTGTTAGATGGCATGTCAATTACTTAGTATTTTTCTGTCCCTTTGTATTAAGAACTGTGATATTTACTATTTGTAGTTTTATTTTTAGCCTTTCTATGTCTAGTGAACTTTCTAGGGCAAAAATACTTCCAAAGTTGTCACTATTCTCTTAAATATAGAAGATCGAGGGAAAGGCAGGTATATAGTATAGATTGATAATACTTGTGTACATTACTTATTTTAAAGTATTTAAAATGTCATAATAAAATTTCAGATCTGTATCTGCTTATAAAAAAGTAAAAAAAGTCTCTGATAGGGATTATGGGTGTGTAGTACCAATACCATGTTCTTAGACCTAAAAATGTTATAGAAAAAAAATAAGAGTACAGTTTTTTCATTTTGTCTTTCAGATGAGGAAAAGAGGTGTATTTTTAGGTTTTCTTTTTTTAATTCTTTAATTAAATATGTGTTCTGAATCAACCTTTTTAAATTAACACTTATAAAGCAACATTTGTTCCACTAACATGCAAATAAATCAGAGGTAACATATGGGTGTATCCACAATATGGTTTCCAAAAATGAATGATAACAAGATGATAGAAAAATGTGTAATACCAAAATCCAGGTGTTCTTCAAATGTATATACCGGAAAAAGTATAAAAATTTACATGGTGCATAAGTACTTTAAATGTTATTTTGAATGGAGTGTTTCTGGAAAATGTTCAAAATGATCCAGAAATTTGAACACCTTATTATTCAAAGAAGACCATAGCTGAGAAAGGGTTTGAGTTGCATGGACTCAATGCATTCATGACAAATGAACCTTCAGGACCACCCTAGAATCTTTACCACCCTGTCCTGCTGTCCCTTGTTGTCAATTCCCATTCTCTGTCTTCTTTCCTGGATTTTATTAATTCCCTCACTCTGAAATGCCAACCATTTTTATTCCTCACCCAAGGATATGTTTATTCATTTTAGAGAGAGAGGAAGGGAGAGAAAGGGAGGAACATCAATGTGATAGAAAAACATCAAATGGTTGCCTCCCATAGGTGTCCCAAAGCCTAGGTGTGTGCCCTGAGTGGAAATGGAACCCACAACCCTTTGTTGTATGTCACCATGCTCCAACTAACTGAGCCACACTGTCCAGGGCTGAAATGCCAAACTTTGTTAAAGAATATCATATGACTATTAAATGACCGCCCTTTGGTATGCGAAAAAATCATCTTTAGGAGTCCTCATACATCTTTAGGAGTCATTTTATTTACTTCCTGCTAATGACCTCCTTCATCATTGTTCTTCTAAGCCTTTTCCATTGTCTTCAATTTGTATGCATTAAGTTATTTATTCAATCAATACATATTTATTAATCATAATGTGTCAGACATTGGTCTAGGTACAGTGAGAAATCACACAAAAAAACTAATACAAAAATGCACTTTTTGACAAACTAATTTGTCAAATACATGTTAATTTCCAAATTTGTCTTAGCATAGGTACAACAGATCCTATTTTTAGAAATTCTGATCTGGGAGAGAATCCAGGATATTTAAGAGTATTATTTCATTGTTCTGGTGTACAGCCGGTTTTGAGAGCCAAAATGTAGATGAGTGGAACATGTTTGAAACTTGGAAGAAAATTTTTGGAAATGTAGGCTTGTAGATGCTTCTTGCAGCTGTATGACTATGTGGAAAGCTGAGAGAATAAGAAAGTGCAAAGGGAGGAAAGACTAGAGAACAGTTGGCAGCATATCTCTTACCTGGTCACAGGCTTGAGCATCACAAAGTATAAGGACAGTGTTCTGTGGTATCAAATACTAGAAAGAGTTAGTATATGATTAAAAATAATTTCAAGTGCTATCCACTGTGATAGTACTATGTATCAAACACTGTGCTAAGTGTCACAAACATTACTGTGTTCAGTTCTTTTTTTTATTTTTTTTAAAGTACAGTTGACATGTAATATGATATAAAGTTTCAGGTGTCAACAGTATAGATTCAACATTTATATACCTCAGGATGTTATCACCATGATACATCTGATCTGTTATTCTAGTTATTACAATACTAAGTTATTCTTATAACAACAATTATTACAGTACTATTGACTGTATTCCCTTTGCTATACATAAATCCCCATAACTGATTTATTTTGTAAATGGAAATTTGTACCACTTATTTCCCTTCATATTTTTCACCAATTTCTCACCTTTCTTTCTTCTTGCAACCATCAGTTTGTTCTCTGTACCTATGAATCTGTTTCTGTTTTGGTTTATTTGTTTTCTTTTTTAAAAAAATATATTTTTATTGATTTCAGAGAGGAAGGGAGAGGGAGAGAGGGAAACATCAGTGATGAGAGAGAATCATTGATTGGCTGCCTCCTGCATGCCCTCCACTGGGGATCGAGCCCACAACCCAGGCATGTACCCTTGACAGGAATTGAACCCGGGACCCTTCAGGCTTCAGGCCGATGCTCTAACCACTGAGAAAAACCAGCTGGGGCTCATAGGTTTTCTTCTTGTAGATTCTACATATAGGTGAAACCATTTGGTATTTGTCTTTATATATTTTGGATATTAGCTCTTAATTGGATGTCCTTTGGCAAATATCTTCTCTCTCAGTAAATTATCTTTTCATTTTGTTGATGGTTTCCTTCACTCTGCCAAGTCTTTTTGGTTTGATATAGTCCCATTTGTTTATTTTTTCTTTGTTTCTTTTGCCCAGTGAAATATTCAAAAAATAGTGCTAAGAGCTATGCCCAAGACTTCACTGCTTATGTTTTCTCCTAGGAGTTGTATGATTTAAGGTCTTACATTTAAGTCTTTAATCCATTTTGAGTTTATTCTTGTTTATTATGGTGTAAGAGAGCAGTCTAGTTTTAGTTTTCTTAACGTCACTTATTGAAGAGACTGCCTTTAATGATTGTATATTCTTGCCCCTTTGTCATAGATTAATTGACTATGTAGGTGTGAGTTTATTTCTGGGTTCTCTATTGCATCGATCTATGTGTATGTTTTATGCCAGCATCATGTTGTTTTGATTACTATACCCTTATAACATAGTTTGATGTCAGGTAGTATGATACTTCAATCTATGTCTTATTTCTCAAGATAACTTTGGCTATTTGGGCCTTTTGTGGTTCCATGTTAATGGAAAGCCTTCAGTCTTCCTTCAGAAGGAATTGCTGGCCTAGCTGGCCTGGCTCAGTAGTTGTGCATCGACCTATGAACCAGGAGGTCATGGTTCAATTCTCGGTCGGGGCACACGCCTGAACTATGAGCTCGACTCTGGTGTGAGGTGAGTAAAAGGCTGCCAATCACTGATTCTCTTTCATCATCAATGTTTCTATCTTTGTTTCTCTGTCTCTCTTCCTCTATGAAATAAATAAAAATATACTTACAAAAAAGAAGGAATTGCTGTATATATAGGTGTATATTTGATGAGTCTGTGGGAGGACGTACTAGTAAGTTCAGGGTCTTTCTATGGTAACATTGTGGACTTGCCACTAACACGTTCAAATCTACAGCATCTATTTGGCAGTTAAGCTTCGTATGCATTCAGTAACTTGCCCACGGTCTACAATATTAAGACTAGAATTCAACCCTTTATCTGATACACTGTCATTGTATTGGTTATTTGAACATCATTCTCCTCAAGGTTTTTAACCCATAATAAGAATGAATAGATTTTTACTCAAGAGAAAAAGAAATAATTGATAGAATAAAGTTCCAAACATGAGAGATTAGGGAATGGAATTAAGATCACAGTAATGGATCTTATTTAAGAAGGTTACTTTTTCCTAAAGAGTTTGTGTGAGAATATATTGCAAATGTGTATAGAAATGTATTTGAGGAGGTACAATGCATACAAGTGTAAACGATGCTTTTTTAAAATGTAGCAAAGGTAGTGAGAAGAGAAAGGATGAAGATGAAGCAAGTTTTTGAGGCAAGGGATTAGAAATTTAAGGAAGTTCAAATCAGCCCCAGGGTTTTTAATGTATGAGGAAGAATACAGGTTCTGAGGCAGATAAGAGGACAGGTTTTGCCCAGATGATTCTGGGTACTCTTAGTAAGACTTTCTCCTTTCTTATACCCACAGCTCTCAGACCTTCCCTTCTCCCTCCTCATATATATTATGTACCTGGAGACCAGCAGGATTCCCAGTCAGCCAATATTCTTGTTTTCTGATCCCCACGTGGATTTTTACACCTTTTTTTTTTTTATCTGATCCATGTCTTCCCTATCTACACTCCTGAATCCCTTTTACCTCTGAAAGTCAAGATCGGCAGCAAATTCCCTGAACCCTGAACTTCTTCTCTCAGTATTCCCTCAAACACCATCCTCTAATTGAAATCTGGTACTCCCCTAAGCACACATTTTCCCCTGACACCCTCAGTATTTTAATTTTTACTATCACTATCATCATTACATTATTAACATTCTTGCCTTCTGTAAGAAAATGAGGCAGCCCCCAAAAATATGTCATGAAGATGGGAGATGTGTCCTCTTTATTTCTTGCTTCTTTTAGATTCTCTCTTGCTCTCTCTCTCAAAAAAGTTTAGATAGCGCTATCCATTACTCTTCATTACAGTCAATTTCCAACTTGCCGTTTACTCCTCTCATATAGTAAAGGAATGTATATGGAAATGACAGGACCATTTGTTTGTTTGCTTGCTTGTTTTAGAGGCTTTATATAAAATCAGCAGGAGAATCAGGTTCACTGTTATTTTTTCCAATATATTCTTATTCTAATTCTTAGTGATGTCAATATCCACATACTATTCTTCTAATTCCCAGCCCTATTAGTACCTTGTTCTCTCTTTTAATTACCTTGTCCTTCAAATTTTCTCAATTGCCCATTTTCATTGTTGTATCCTAGATGTTGTCATTACCAATAGCCTTAATCATTTCTAACCACACTCTCCCCCAACCCCCCAAATCATATATCCTAGTGTTTCAATTTCAACTACCTTTCTTCCATTGGAATCTACAGTCCATTGCTCCTAATGCTTTTTCACTGTCCTTCACTACTTCCAGGCTCTCATTGTCAGTATCATTTTCAAATGAGAAGGTAGGATACAGCGAACTTGTCACAAGGTCTCATAGTTATTGATTATTTGAGCTGGGAGTTCAACCTAGGCACATAAGCTCCAGAGAACTTGCATTTAACCATGAAGAAATACTCTCAGGTAATGATTGGTACATGTACCATAAAATATTGGTTGAATCCAGAAAGCTGAATAACAGCATCTTTAAAGTATTATAGTAACACAGAGGCTACTAGAGGAGTAGAGGTCATCCAGTGGTATCTTATCTATTGATGACAAAAGTAAGTCATTGTAATTACAAGTGTTATATATGTTGCCTATTAGGAGAGATCAGGAAGGGCTCATTAAGGCTAATTGTATTGAATTAAGATGGAATTTGCATTGTACATCAAGTCATAAAAGATGGCATGCATTAGGCAAGTGCAAAGTTTGAATGTGTGCTTTCAAGATTAAGTAGACTGCCTGATCATGTAGAAATAAACTTAAAAATCTATTGTAGAGTTTCAAAGTGGTCCAGCAAAGGGTAGAAAACAGGAATTTTCTAATTGCCTGATTAACTCTATAAACTGATGTGAAACTTGTCTTTCACAATTTTTACTGAAACTCTGGTGGGCCTCAGGAAACAGTCATGCTGTTTCACACTTAGCACCAGAAGCACTGAGATTTGTGTGAGGAACACTGTATAAACCAAAATTAATTTTAGACTGTACTAAGAAAATGTTAAGAAACTATGCTAGAGAGCCATTTTCAAAGTATCCCCATATAGATATATTTCTAGCATGTCACTGAAAGGTATTTTTATTTCTAATTCACATTACTTTGATGTTTGAATAGTATTTATATACTGTGGGCAATCATTTGATCCAAAACAAAAATGGTTTAATTTCTTTCTTTATAACTTTTTCTTTCCTTAATTTTATGGAAAAATAAGGAGGAGATGGATCCATTTATTAAAAATTATGATCAATAAATCTCAATTCATTTATTTTAAAAAATGATCCATATCTCCCATTTTTTCTGAAACACATCTATTATATAATGCAAGTCCCCCAATATATCTGCATGACCTTCAGGCTCCACCACTCAACAATTTCATCATAAGTGATTAGTTGTGCCCTGCTTTTCCCTAATTTAGAATGGTCGAACTGTAAGCTGGTACAAGCTTTACTAAACACAAACATATACGCAGATTATGATGACCTGGCCTTCGGTAAAGATGCGGCCTTTTTCAAACCTGATGATTGGGAAGCAATCTCCCAATTCTCTCCATTAGTTTTTTTCTAAAAGACACAAGCTACTTGACAACATCCAAATAAATAAATCCAGGGCTGAGTCTGTGCATTTCAAGGAAATGTGAAACTCTTTTTAAAGCATTAGTCCCTTGTGGACATATTGTCATTGGCACTTCCAGCCTCTCTCTTCACCTCTGGGGCCACGGCTACCACCACTAATGTAATCACTTATGAGTATTCTATGAATGGAGTAAACTGAAAGGATCCCCATTTCCTTCCTCAGGAGCCCTGACATTAAAAGTAAAGAAATAAGCCAGTCAGAGAAAGACAAATATCACATGATCTCACTCATTTGTGGAATATAATGAGCAACATAAATGAAAGGGCGAGGACTACGCCTTCCATCTTACCCTGGGTCCTCCATTTTTGGGCAGCCATGTGCTCGGCAAGGCTTCTTCCCGGAAGCCCAAGCCTCTGCTAGCCACACCCAGGACTTCTTTAAACTAACCAATGACAATCAAGGGAAGTGCGCACCATAGATATGACCACATCCTGTGTAAAGAGATACCGACTTGCGCCTGGCCAATCGGCAGGGCCCACAATCCGCTCTCCACCCCCCTATAAAACTCCTCTTCCCACCGGGCTAGCCCTCTCTATGCCACTTGCTGATGCGTCAGTAAGGAGGGTAGGGGAGCCAAACCCGGGTTTGAATAAAGACTCTTTGCTTTTGCATGGGACTTGGCTGGCTCCCTGGTGGTGGTCTTTTGGAGATCTTGAAATCTTGGCATAACAATAAACTGATGAGCAAAAATAGAACCGGAGACATAGAAGCATCAAACAGACAAATATTTTAATTCAACAATTGTTTGAGTTTATTGGGCAAGAAAAAAAAAAGATGTCTCAGGAAAGGATTTAAAGATATACACAAGGCAGTTGCTATAGTAGGCAAAGAGCCAAGAGAAGAAGTATGTGAGAGAGTGGATGTTGAAAAACTGCATTGAGGACCTTTTGGGGTTAAGGAACTATTGGGATGGAAGTAATGAAGTTACTGGAGCTGTAATGATATAGAGCAGTGATGGCGAACCTTTTGAGCTCGGTGTGTCAACATTTTGAAAAACCCTAACTTAACTCTGGTGCCGTGTCACATATAGAATTTTTTTTGATATTTGCAACCATAGTAAAACAAAGACTTATATTTTTGATATTTATTTTATATATTTAAATGCCATTTAACAAAGAAAAATCAACCAAAAAAATGAGTTCGCGTGTCATCTCTGACACGCGTGTCATAGGTTCACCATTACTGATATAGAGGGTGATCAGAGGGCAGATATAAAGAATCATAGTTATTGGCAATGATAAGGAGACACAACATAGAACCAGAAATATCCCAGTGACAAAACAGTATAATAACCAAGTATGTGGTATAGTTCTAAAAGTTAGCCTTAATTGTAAAATAGAGAGTGATCATCAGAAGCTGAAGTGGACAGTTCCATACAGAAGGTGAGAATGAAGCAGAATTTTTGGACTGGAACACTCGGTGTTCCCCTGGGCAGGATGTCCCGGATTCTTTGTCCGCTGGAGTCGAAGAATGAATCCATGGACAGAAGACGGTATAGCAAAAGTGGAAATTTATTAAAGAACAAGTACAGACTCCCACATAGGGAGAGGGAAAGAGTCCCACTGAGTTCTTTTTCTCTATAGTTTATAAAGGCTGCAGATCCTGGTGCCTTGATATCCCCTCTGATTGCTCATTAGTCCCTTAGACTGGTTACTATAGTAAACTCATGGGCTCAAAAGTTGAACCTCCTGTGGGACTTGTGAGGTTCTCCCTCCCTCCTTCCTTATTGTTTTCCTATTCCCTTCGGGCTTTCTTCTTCTCCTTCTGGATGAAGGGCTTCTTTCCCTTTATTTTGTAAACACAGACCTGTTGCTGTTCCCAGCTCCCTCATTCTATGGAAATGTACTCGTTGCAACCTTTCAGCTGCCCTATTCTATGGAAATATATTTTCTGTTGCTCTGCAGCCGTGTGCTTCCTCCATGGTCCTCTTAATTTCCCAAATCTCTAAAATTTCCTAAACCTGTCCTATTTTACCCCTAAAATTCCTGTTTCAAGAATTGAGTTGAATCCTGGAGATAAATAGGAATCAGCTAAAGAGGGGTGCAAGAAAAGGCACAGCTAAGACTTGGTAGCACTATTTGCACGGAGCGCTTAAAGAATTAAGAATGTATCAGGCTTTCCCACTCTCAGGTAAGCAGTTTGGAATTTGATCTTTGGAAAGTGGGAGTCATTGAAAACCTAATTTAGTAAGCAAATGATATGAAAATAATTATTTAGAAAGATTACTTTGACATGAGGAGAACTGCAAGATTGACTTTTGTAAGACTAAAAAGATTATATATATATCAGTTAAAAGGATAGTGCAATAACCCATTGCGATGAAGTTCTTTAACATGTTCTTATTAGATGTGTAGAATTAAAAACTTTGCCACTTTATATATTTACTTAATTGGGGAAATCAAGAATAAAAAAAGGAAGAGAGAGCCCTCAAATTTTTTGAACATATGAGGAAGAGCATATGGTCTGCAGATGGTCCTGGAACAGTGAAAACCCTCAATGAAGCTGTTTCCAGTTGACCCTTTGCAAGTTTGACTATGTCTTATGGATCCTGATATTTTGTCACAAAGTCCTAGAAGGCTGTCTTGTATATGGTTTGAAAGCCATTTAAGGAAAACTCAAAAATAACTTGAAGAGTTTGTAGAAACGAAATAAAGTAGTAGTTGAAGCAATAAATAGGCCCATTTCAACCATGAGTTGTCTCAGCAATCTCCTAACTGGAGAAACATGGTGTTGTCTCCAAAATGCTTATTTGCAAAAATGCAAGGCGCTGCATAATGCTGATTTCACAATTCACATAATCAGATTCCTGATTTGCTTTAGAAAGAGACTTCTAAAAGGCATTGATTTTGTTTTCTCCATCTACTGGATTCCAATGGTTCCCAGTCAAGAAGGATACACTTGGATTTACAGTGTTTAATATTATACTGATTTTTTTTTGCTTGCTTTTGCACTGGAAATCAATAATCCCTAATTCATACAACAAGTTTAAACAACAACAACAAAAAACAACTACGTAGACCACAGTCTCTTTAAAGCTTCTAGTCTATTATGATATAAAGAGAATCTGTCAACATTTGGGATTCATTCATTCAACATATACCCACTGGCACTTACTATGCAGAGACATTGTGCAAAGATCTTGTCATTATGAAACTTGCTTTAGAATATGCCACGTTAACAAATGGTCCCCTGAAAAAGCTATTTCATTAATGGGCTGTATCAGAATCCTCTTCCTTGTACACAATGGCATGGTTCCTCCAGCTGTCTGGTCACTGCTCCTTCATTTGCATACTACCTGATTGTCTTGATAGTGAAATTTGAGATACCAAGTAAATTCTCCTTATATTTTATTATAGTTTAAGCAGAAACTATATGTTCATTGTGTATACCTGCTCATACACTATACCATTTCAATATTTTGATTAAATTTCTCTATGAATGTTGTAGGCCATAAGAAAACTGAGCATTGGAGATTAAATTCATTCATTCAACAAAATAGTGTGATGTCTACTCTATATTAGGAATTGTGTCCAGGTCATCATTGGTACTTAGTAAAAATAATTAAATAGTTATATAATTAGAGGGAAATACACTAAATTCTTGTATAAATGAAAAACATGTTTTGATAGTTTCTTTTATTTTTTTCATTTATTTTATTTTCCTGTTTTATTTTTTCTTTTGTTTCATTTCTCCTCTCTCTTTTCCTCTTAATTTCTTAATTATTTTTTAACTACTGAAAATACTAGATGGCTGTATTTTCATAAGATTTTGATGATGGAACATACACATCGGCACTGGGCAAACTCTTACAGCATTGAAAGGGAGAGGCTGCTGGGCAGAAACACTGGTTTCACCCAGGGACAGTATAGCAGCACCCTGGAACTGTAACAGCAAAGGGAGCGAGTTAGGTATGGCAAATGGGGTAAAATAAGCTAGGCTTCTTGGAGCTTCCTGAGGGTTGGCTAATTTGAATAAATTCTGCAGATTCTGGAGCATAGAAGCTATTCCCATTAGATCTGGTGCATGGTGGCCCAGAGTATAAAGGTCTGATACAGAAAGAGGTTGGAATGTGAACTTACTCAGATACTCAAAAAGGGGAAGTGACTGGTCTCGAGCCAGGGCCTGAAAACTGAATCAAGACAAACAAACAAACAGCAACAAAAAACTATTACATGGCTCTATCTAATGTGTTTGATCAGGCTTATGAAAGACAGCATTTTTTTTTTTAAATCTACAATCGAGCAGGGTAACTTTATTACCCTTTCCAAGCTCAGGGAACTGCACCAGTTCACCATGCATATGCACCCACGATCATAACTCTTGAAGTATGAAAACAATACCAGAGGTGTACATTGTCATTTACATCTATCAAATATTTCACTTTTTCCCATTATGAACGCTGCATGTGTGTGTGCGTGTGTGCGTGTGTGTGTGTGTGTAGTCTTATTTAATCCTTAAAATAATCACTTTGAGTGTCTATGATCTCCATTCTGCAGGTGAGGATTAAAGTTGAAATCCTTTGTAATTGCTCAGTGAATAGCACAGGCAAGTCTGCCTGATGCTGCCACCCATGTTTTTACCTACTGTATGTGAAATTATATCCTTCATTAATTCCAAAACTGCATTGGCATTTGGAATTCAGTAGGGAATAAGATAGACAAATATCTGCCCACAAGCATCTTACATTCTGGTGGATTCTTTAAAAACAAGGTAGCCATTGAAGACAGTTCTTTGAGAGATATTTGATCATATATTTTTCTACTGAAGTCTCATCTCCTGCAGTTTTATAGTTCAGTGCGGTATGATTTGCGAATATAAACAACATATGTAATTTCAAATCTTTTAGCAGCCAATTAAAAAATAAAACAAATGGCATTAACTTAATATAGTTATACTCAAAATGTAACTATTTCAGCATATATTTATGGGAAAATATTTAATGATATAGTTCAATTATTTTTATGTTACCAGATATTCAAAATCAAGTGAGGATTTTACACTTAAATGCATCAGACTAGGCACATTTTAGGTGCTCAGTAGCTACATGTGACTAGTGTGTACTTTATTGTACAACACAGTTTTGGTGATATGACTGCTGCTATCAAACACTCCTAATGTATGAGACATGCCAATAATTATCCAATTATCTAATTTTCCAGCGCCATCTTTAACTAAACCTGCATCATCAGTGAGAAATTACAAAGTTTGTCATCACTGATACCAAAGTAAATAAAAAATCATACAGCTTTGTGAAATCAAGGATCTTACAGCAATAGTCTCATATTTTTACTAATAGTGCCTTCTGTACTCAAGTTTCAGAAGTCTTCTCATTTTTCACGCCCACACTCTTTGTTTTTGTCAAAGAGAAAAAATTCTTCATATGAGCAGAACCAATGGACACAGACAGTAGCGGGGTTAGGGCATGTGCTGGGCGGTGGGGAGGGCCAGGGAGAGGTCAGTGGGGAAAAAGGAGACATATGTAATACTTTAAACAATAAAACATTTTTTTAAAAAAATGAAATCCACTAACAAACCTAGCAGGTGGTCAAATTCAGCCAGTAAGAAGTTTATCTATAAATTTGGAAGTTCACATAATTAATCTAAAGCTTAAAAACTAACCCACTTGAAAATCACAAATGGTGCTTTTATCAACACATTTCTTATCACATGTGAAACTAATAATATGTGGATTATATATATGTTTATATTATACAGAATATCATTTTTACTTTGAAGAAATAAGTAATAGGAAAATTGTGGATAATAGCAAAATTTCACTTCAAAGCAGATTGCATTTTGGGGGGAATCTTTTACACTTTGGGTTGACATTTACATCATCATAAAGATCAGGAAAATATAGCTTTGGAAGACATAATTATTAAAACATTCATTCAAAATGAATGAGTAAACAAATAAAGCACCTCCCTCTCTGAAGGATGCTGGGATTCCCATTTGACGGGAGTATGTGTCACATTACCAGGACAAATGGAAAGGGGTGGGGCTAGTTCAGCAAGGTCCCCACAGAGAGAGTGGCATCTAACGTCCAACCTGCATCTGCTTACCTACCACGTCTGATTGCATGACATTGTCTTCATTGTTGCTTCTTTTCAAAGAGATTTTTGTAAGGATCAGTTTCACTCTAGAGTCGGGCACACAGTAAGCACTTCAAATACATAGGTAAATTGAACTAAAGTATTAAGTCTAGGCAGGGAGCTTTTAAAAACTTTAGTTGGCATCAATGACTGGGTATGTTAAATGTGGTCATAACCTTGTTGTGTTGTCTGTAGGTTAAAACATATCGATCTTTATATTTTAGGCATTTGGCAAATGCTGTTTCCCTCACTAATTTATCCTCACTTGGTAATAAATACACCCACAATCCCCAAATATTATGAAATACTATAAGATTATTTCAGAAGTTTAAAGATAAAGCAATTTAGTTGTAGTTAACGACTTTGAGAAAGACTAAGCCCAGTCATAAAGCAAAAGTATTTTTAGAAGAACTGGAAAAAGAAAGGGTTTTGTTTAGTTTTCTCCTCTTCACTAGGCTTATAAATATGAAATACAAGAACTGAAGTTTTTCCTTCTCTAAATGGGTATAGCAGCGGGTGGAAAGGGTACTGAAAATGGAAGTACCATAATCCGAACCCCAGAGTGGTTCCACAGAAAGGATTTACCCATTGCCATGATTTGAAGGCTTGTTTCTTACCAAAACTCATATGTTGAAATTCTAGTGTCCAATGTGATGATGTTAGTAGGTAAGAGGATTAGGTCATGAGGCAGAGACCGAATGTGGTTCATGCCTTCTGAAAGAGCAAATAGAAAGATCCCTTGCCCCTTCAGCCATGTGAGGATACAAAGAGAAATTTTCATATGGGAAGAGGGCTGTCACCTGACCAAGCATACATCCTGATCTCGACTTTCAGCCTCCAGAACTATGAGAGGTAAATGTCTGTCCTTCATATTGGTGGTGGTGTTAGACCTCTGTTCCTGAGTTCAGAAAAAAAAATAATTCAAGGCAAGAACTGTAGCTCAAGAAGTTTATTTAGCATTTTAGAAAGAAAGTCTCAGAGGCTTTTAGAAGTGAGCCAGTTAGGCTGCGTGGACTCAGGAAACAAGTTACAGAGGCAAGAGAAAGACCCTTGGAGCTTAGGAAGAAAGGCAGAGAAAAGGTTTCAAAGGAAAGAGGTGGGAGAGGGGGGTAGGGGGAGGTGCAGATACGCTCACTGGACCCTTGCTTTAAGGATTTTTAAATCTTTAAAGTGGGGTGTTTAGAAGAGATCTCAGGGGAGGATCTTGATAGAATGTTCCTGCCCTGCCCATGCCTAACTGTCCACTCTATCAAAAGGCATTCACTCTGTGGTATTTGTTATAGCGGCCCGAATGGACTAAGACACCTGTCGTACTAATCGCTATGGGTGCATGTCCAATAACAGGTGAACTTGCTTGTCAAGGACTATGCAGTGTAATAGCATTGCCAATATAGCATATAACTAATATTTGCTCATTATTTTGAGAAAGCCAAGTGAATAGAATAGGAATAGAGCTATCCATTTTTGAATATGGATAAAGAAGAAAGAAGAAAGAAGCTTGAGAGCATACTTGTGTCAGGGCTGCCCCAGCGGCTTGGAAGCTTTATGTGAATTAGAGCTGCTTTCCCTCCTGCAGCTGAGCTGACAGGAACAGGCTGCATTCCAGCCCCTGGCCCGCCCTCAGCAGGCATCAGGTGTAGCGCACCAACAGAAGGGGCAGTGAATATGTACCAAACACTGCAGTGAATTTCTTAACTGAAGAAATACAAATGTCTAGTATTAATAATAGTTAATCGCTCCTTACTCCCTCCCCAAAGAAACCATCAACACACATGGAGTAGCCTGCTCTTGCCTCACTGCTTATGGTAACTCTGCTGTCAAAACCAATTCGATGTTACATTTTCTGCTCACCTGAAATTCTCTTTATTTGACACTATTTTATTTTTAGCTATTCAAACTCTATCCATTTTTATTTTCTTGCCAGCTTGAAATCCATATTTGCCAAGAAAAAAACAACAACAAAAAAAACATTTTAGCCCAGATATATATATATTTTTTGTCTTTGAATTCTGGTAGGGTATTGTTGACTAGAATATTTATGTGTGCAATTACTATTTATTTGCTTATTAATGAATTATCCTCTCTCTTCCAAAAGGCTTTGAAACACTTTACAGTTTAAGAGGTTTGAGGAAATAAGGTAGCAGAGAATATTAGAGTTCTCCAGAGAAAAGAAAGAATAAGTGTGTGTGTGTGTGTATAAATGCTATATAATATGCTATAGTATTGGGATATAGAAATTTTACACATATATTTATTTTAAGGCATTATCTCATGTGACGGTTTGATTGTAGAGCAGGTGTGGGAAACAGGCCATGAAATCATTTGAGCTGGCCCTGCCAAGGCATTATGGGTGAGTTAATGAAATGTTTGACCAAATACAGCAGGCTAATTTTTAAGCTGATAATTTTGTATGGCCCTCAGATAACGTTATAAATATCCAAATCCCCTCGACAGAAAAAAGGTTCCCCACCCCTGTGGTAGAGACTGGCAAGCCCAGCATGTATAGGTCAGGTCAGGAGGCTGGAAATACGGACGGAAGTTGATGGTGCAGTCTGGAGTCTGAATTCCACAGGCCAGCAGGCTGACAATATAGGCAGAGTTTCCAGGTTTCCGTTTTGAGGATAATTCTTTCTTCTCCAGGAAGCCTCAATCTTTGTTTGGAAAACCTTCCACTGGTTGGATGAGGCCTTATGTAGGGAAACTCTCACTGAGATAAAATAATCAAGCAATTACAGTTTAAATTATCTTTGAAATTCTAATTAGACCAACATGAATTACAGTAGCTTTGTACCTATCAGAAAAAGTCATGTAAATCACCAATTTCAGTGCATTGAAGTTAGCATGAAGCTCAGAGTAACTTGTTTCTTTATCTGGGTTACTATAGTTTTCTTCAAGGCAGTGCTAATTGTTTTGTATTCCTAAATAGTGGGATGGGATTCTGTAGGTTATGACAACCTCCTCCTTTTCCTAAATCTCACATACCAGGAGATTTCACCTCTTGTACTTAATTTATGGCTTAAAAATAAGTCCTTTAGCCCTGGCTGTTGTGGCTTGGTTGGTGATGGGTTCAATTCCAGGTCAGGGCATATACCCAGGTTGCAGGTTTGATCTTTCTCTCTCTCTCTCTCTCTCTCTCTCTCTCTCTCTCTCTCCCCCTCTCTCCCTCTCTCCCTCTCTCTCCTGCCCTTCCTCTCTCTAAAATCAATTTTAAACAATAAAAATAAGCCCTTTGGAAGCTTTCTACTTTTTGTCCTACTTGGAGTTTTATTAAAAGAGAATTCAACAAAATTTTATCTACCTTAAGGCAGGATAAGTATTTTCTCTCTATTACACTTACATATTATATCCTGGTGCTATGTGACTGTCTGGTATTATAAACTATTATATATTTCATTGAATGAATTTTGTAAAAAATATACCTCGTAAGGATGAACTGTTCCATCTGTTTATGAATCCCCCATGGCCTCCCCCAACGAGGGTGCAGCATTTTACTAACCAGGAGAAAAATAGCTTAATTTCATGGTTTACAAGTAAGAAAAATAATACCTTCAATAATGAAAATTAGGATCTATAAAAGAATAGAAAAGGAAATGTAACTACTAAATGTTATGGGAAGCAATATAAAGATTAGTTCATTTAATTAGAACATAACACAGCCATGGTGTTCAGCTATTCACAGGAGAATAAAGTGTGAGAGACAGGGTGGTGAGTCTGAGTCCTCGGTTGGCCCCTGAGGACTCTGTGACTTTTACTGAGTCTGTGTTCTCTCATAAAATGTCAGAATCACAAAGCTTATTCTATAGGGTGATGGGCAATTATGTAATTGTTTAGTGAATTCTGAGTGTATTCCAAATATAAAGTATGCCATGTAGTACTTAACATTTAAGTTTTCTTGTTCTGATAGCACTGGGATGGGAAGCAAGAAACCTTGGTTCAAAAACTAATAATTTGCTCTCTTTTGTCCAATCAATAATTTTGGGTGACAGTAATTTCTAAGTGGCATTTTGGTGGAAAGAAAGACATTTCCTGGGTTTTTATAGCTCTAAAACTCTTAATATTATTTGCAGCTTTATTGTAAAAAGCTATGTAGAGATTTTGTCTATTTAAATTAGATCAATAAATTATAATTTCAAGAAAGTATTAGTGACTCATGCGAGACCCTATAGAAAGTCAGCAGCTGTGTGGAGATAAGAAATTTAGAATAGAGCCCAGAATCTGTTACTACTGGCTAGTGTTATTTTACTGGAAGTTATTTTATCCCTACCTTGGTAATACTTTCAGTTACTATAATCCAATTGATTCTGTTCTTGTAAATCATTATGGGAAATATGGATGTACTCGGCACACTTTCATTCACTGTGTCAGACCCTGTGCTAATTAACGGATCGGAACAACCAGAAGCATAAGGCATCGCTTCTGCCTCCAGAAACTCAGTCTCGCAGAGGATCTTACAGATTGCCGTTTTTGCACCAGGTTGTGTCGCTGAAGTCGGTAATGTTCAATGTGCTCTGGGTACTTCAATTACACAGCTTCCTTCAACATTTGCTATGAGGGATCTCAAAAGGAAGGATAGGAAAAACGCATTGCTTTGCTCATTAACAGCATGGTGAAGAAAGACACATCATTCTGAAAGAACAATGAAGACGCTCATTTCTATCAGGAATTTGTACATTCGCTGTGGCATTTTGAAGTCCTGTGCCTGATTATGTATGCACACATCACACATATAAGTCATCCCCATCATACACATTTTCTATTTAATCTTCACAGCAAACCTGTGGGATAGATTTATCCTACTATTACAAAAGATGAATCTAATGTTCAGATATAAGGACATATAGTTTAGCTATTTGTCTTCCTCATTAAATTGCAAGTTCTTGGGAAAGAGAATATAATAGTGAAAACAACTTGCTTATACTGAATTATATGCCCCATGAAAGCTGTGTGTGTACCAGAGCAACTTAACCTCTCTAAATACTGGTTTATTGCCTATAGAACAGAATTATGTGAAAAGAATAGAAAGTCTTGGTATGGCCCAGCACAGATTAGTTTTACAATACATGCGTTTTACATGCAGGACACTATTCTATATGGCGGAGAGCCCACAAATAGCTTAGTAATGATGTGGGAGGGATGTCAGCCAATAACCTCTACATGGGAGCTTCTTATACAGCCGGCGGCTTAGCAGCGCTAAAAGAGTCAAACCCATTTATTACTTATTTGCAAAATCATAAATGACTTGCAAATGATAGGGGCATGTTATTTTAATAACTTGGTGAAAGCTTAAGAGACTCTTGCCTAAATCCAGGTAGGAATTAAAGCATTATAATTCTTCTTATTCTACCTCCAACACACAGAGTAGTGATCCAGAAACAATGAATGCTGAATAGGACTTAAAGTGAAACACACACATGATAACCTTTATCGATCTTGACTTTTACGCCTCGGTCAAACCTAACACGGAATATGAAAGCTTTCTCACCTAAAATAGAAAAATCCATATGTTGCAATTTGGGGGAGAAAAACACAAAACTTACAAACACGTCTGAGTTGATAAAAACAATGTCTGATTACCAGGATGGTACCCACAGACCAAAGCATTCAGCCTCATTAATTACCATTTGGAACCAAAGTGACCACTGTCAGTCCTGCGGCTTATACCCAACCTGTGACAGAAGAAACCAACGGCCTGAGTGTAGCAAATTCCCTACAGAAGCAGGACACATAGAGGATGATGGTTCCTTTAAGCTTAAAACAGCCGCCCTCAAAAAAGGCAGAGACTCTTTAAGGACAAAATGAAAAGTAAGGAAGTTCTGTCCCTCCGTGTGGGGAAAGTGAGCAACTGTCTTACCTGCCAGTGCAAAAGCTGTGTTTGAAGACCTAAACTCCAAAACTTTAAAGGAGACCTTATTTTTACTTTATATTGCTCCATTCCCTGTGCTATTCAATTTCACAATTACAAAGATCAATCCTTTCAACGAGTTGATTGATTGCCATCATTGATTTTGAACGCAGAGGGTGGTGAGGAAACATACATAAGTCTTGCTCGACATTTCAGCAAATTTCCTTCATTAAGTGTTTATATTGGCAAACCTGAAATGTATGTTCTTGCCTTGGAAATGGTTCCCTGACGAGCATAAATTGCTGGTCGTCCCCTTGCTCGTCCTTATACATTTTTTAATTAGGGCAGTGGTAAAACAGAATCAAAGAAAAGTGCCACCTTCTAAGTGCTGGAGGAACAAACAAAAATAAAACTTGACTAGTGGCAGTGCAAACCGACTCTAAACTTCTAAAAGCCTTCCAGAAATATCAGAAAATATTTTCACGCCTAATTTATTTTCTCTCCTTTTCTAAAATCTTAATATTCTGTTTCCTACAGACTTTCTTACACAGACATATTGGCATGCTTAGCTGGAACTGAGTCCCTTTGGCTAAGAATGGAAAATAGTACTGTGATGCTCGGCTAAGCAGTTTTTGCAGGGCTAACCTACGTGGCTGCCCTGTGAAATAGCTTTCATCTTACGTCAGCCTCTTTTGCTAGACAGCACCTACCGGTGTTCGAAAGGATTCTCTCGGCCTCGCTCAGAATATATGCAATGACTGCTATTTTAAGTCTACTGCTGTGGGTACCAAAACCTTCAACGACCACAC
Organism: Myotis daubentonii; assembly: GCF_963259705.1. Lineage (NCBI taxonomy): Eukaryota > Metazoa > Chordata > Mammalia > Chiroptera > Vespertilionidae > Myotis > Myotis daubentonii. The sequence goes on along the minus strand of NC_081848.1, from coordinate 20,232,034 downwards.
AGTTCAAATACCTGCTTTCCCTCTTTGCACCTTCAGTCAAGCCTCCCTCCTGTATGCTGTGAAGACGTTTAATTCAATTCAGTGAACATTTATGAAGAGCGTTCAGTACTTTGTTAGGCACAGGAAGCACACAGGAGGAAGACATGAGCTTATAAACTGATAAGGAAGACAGTCATGTAAACAAATATAACCAAGTGCGATAAGTGAACACACCGGACTCTACTGAAGATACAGAGGTGAGCGAGGAGAGCAATGCTGAACTCTCCCATTGGTGGAGGTGAGAAAGGTGATCAGGAAGGCACCCTCAGAAAGACAACCTGAGTTGAATTTGAAAAGATTATGAGGTTTTGCCTTTTTTTAAATCAAAAGTGGCAAATAGATGGTTAAGGTTTCCTGAAAACATTTAAGTTTTAATTTGAAAAGAACAAAAAACGAAACAACCACCACAAAACAAAATAACTGTAGTCAAATTTTGGAAACTCTCCTCTCTTGAAGAAGAGTAACTCTTGACCTCTCCCTGCTCTTTGCCTCGCTTCCCATGTTTATGTCTGGTGACTCAAACTTCCTCTACTGAGTTTGACAGCCCACTCTGCTAATTACTACAATCTATGTGTTTGCTATACCACAGCACTAAACTGGAATCTTTTGTTATTGCCCCTTTCTCACTTTTTTTTTCCTTTCTTTCTTTACTGCTGCATCAGAATTAGCAGATCTTATTCGTCCATGCCTCATCAACATTGCTTATTAAGCTTTTCATATGAAACGGTTTCACCTCACTGTTTCAATTTCCTCATCCCTAATATGATAGCAGCAGTACCTACCTGAAAAGGTCCTTGTGAGGATTAAGTCAATCACCATGTGAAAAATGCTTAGAACAATGCAAGGCCCATTGTGCAAACTCAACAAATATTATCAGTATCGAGATAGTCAAGAAGAGCACCCCACACCCAGGAACCTTTTCAGGTAAATTGCCTGTTCATCCCCTTTGGAAACCTCCCAGTTTGAACCTAGAACTTTCAAAATTCAGTCAATATTTGAACGAATCTAAAAAAGCACTATGGGCCAGACACCTCTTTTCTAAACCCAACAGGACTTTCTTAAGTGTGGGTAAAAGGGACATTCAACTTTTACTTCTGTCTTTTTATCTAACATGCATTGTTTTTCATCTAAAGCAAGTATATTTTAGTTATAGATTATGTGATGGTAACTCCCAGTGGGGGATCAGCAGGGGCCAGCTTAGAGGTTTCAAGCTTCCCTCATAGCTAAGTGTAGCCATATAACTGTGCTCTGGCCAATGGCACATGCAGAGCAGCACTGCTAGCTCTTGACCTGAAAACCATAGGATGTTGAATTCCCTGCTCCCTTTCTTCTTCCTACTGGCTGGGAGAGGGTGGAAATTGAACCACCTGCCATGTATGCACAGGTGAAAGTTAAAAATCAGAGATGGCATGCACAAGTAGCTTCAAAAAAGCTTGCTCACCTTTGGATGGATACACAAGAAAAAGAAAACAAACTTCAATTTTGGCAGGTCAGTTAGAGTAGGTTAGTCTGTACCCAGAGAAATGAAAGAGAAGTAACTTAATGTAGAGAAGTGTAAATCTACATTGAATTGATAGTTCCTTTCTATACTAATATTCTGAGTCTATTAACTACAAAGTATTTGAAGCACTTAATATAATATTTAACATCTATCCTCCTCCTAAATAAGAAATGTTTCTTTAAAAGTGGTAGAAGAGCCCTGGCCAGTTTGGCTTTGTAGACGCAAGGGTCTCAGGTTTGATTCCTGGTCAAGGGCACGAACCTGCTTTGCAGTTTTCATCCCCCACCTAGGTTGGGGTGGGAATGGGAGGCAACCGATTGACGTGTCTCTCTCACATCAATGTTTCTCTCTCTCTTGCCCTCTCTTCTCCCCCCTCCCATTCTCTCTAAAAACCAATGGGAAATAATATCCTTGAGTGAGAGAAAAAAAGTGGGAGAAGAAAGTTTCAGTGGTTATAGTATCTATATTATCTACTTTTACCTTAACTACCATTTCAGTCTAGTTGTAGAGCAATATCGTAACTCTATCAGACATATATCTCTACACAATCATATATCGGCTCCAGGATTCATGAGACTGAAGTTTGAAAAACTAGGAGTTCTATGTTCTATTCTACCTGGTAGCTAAGAGCCACTCTTACCTCTTCTATCAGTGAAAAAAAATTAAATCATGTTTTCCCCAAAATGTATTAAGTGATGTTTTCCCCTACTTATTATCAAAATCTAACTAAATGTGCTATATATAGTTATTCCTTAAGAGATAAAAGAAATAGAAATATCACTTGGAATAAGTGAAATTAAGTGTGAACATTTATGCTCATCATAGGAATAATATCTTTCTAAACATAATCTCTGAGAAAATTCCCTCTTAAAGCATCAGAGATAAAGTGCAATTTATATTCATACTTTTTCATCTCATTAGAATCTTTTGTGAGCAATCTTTAGCCTGCAGCATCTGTTTCTGCTTGTAGAAATGCGGTTAGAAAGCAAAATTGAACTATTTGGGCTCTCAAAGTTCGCATTAAAGCTGCTCTAGACAAAATTTACTTTGGCCTTTTAGTTAATTAACCAACTTAACTGTTAACCTCACCTCTTACAGTGTTAAAGAAGTGAGATGTGCGTCTCTCACAATTATAACTTAAAGCTTGTATGGGACAAGATGATAGTTTTTCTCATCAACTTAATGTCCTTCCCCCAAAGAGAAATGTGCATTTAAATGGAAGATATGGAACGAATCAAATTTAACATAACAACTTCTATTGCACTTTCAAAAATTTCTGTTTTTCACCCTAAGGGGAATTTATTCACTCCTCTTTTGTAAATCGGGTAATAAAACATTTCTTGTACAACTTTGTTTAAAATCTCTGCCCCCTCACTTCCTTCCAGCTGCATATTAAGTTATTGTTATCTAAACACTTTCTGCCCTATATAGTAATGTAGGTTGTATTTCAATTACTGACATACATATAATATATATATATATATACATATATATATATATATATATATATATATATATAAATATATATAATTGCCCACCAGAATAAATTAATATTTTCATTCTTAAATATTTAAAGGTGACTCTGCTGACAATGCTATTGAGAAATTGTTGAATGTTGCTTGTTTGCCTTGTATGGGGCTGATTCATTCGAAGTATCTTACCCAACTCCTCTATGCAGTCACTGAGGACACTCTTGGACGAAGCTTGTCATTTTACATGCTCTAGAGAGATTTAAATTGCAAGTCCACTGTCATTAGCAATCTGTCTGAACATCTGGAGAAATAACTAAATTAACTAACAGACATTTATAAATATATCAATATATAACAAAGTAAGGATTAAGTTATACACATAACATCTGATATTCTTGGAAGTTAGGTTCTTAGAATGTAACATTCTAGGAATATTATAATTAAAATAAATGATCTAACATAGAAACCATGAATGAGTTAAACATCACAATTTGATTTTTAAAATTTCTGCACTTTACCCAACACACTAAATATATTCAGTATTCTTATTAATATTATTGTTTAAAAAATGCAGATTATTTAAGTTTTGGTTTTTCTGTTTATATTTTCCTAAAGAATAAATAACATCATTGAACTTCTGATCTTATAATTAATTATCACTACAAACCCAAGTCCCATGGCATTCCAGAACAGTGGCCCCTTCAGAATTTTAAAACAGCGTCATCCTGCAAAAAATGTAACTCCTATGTTTGAACTAATTTAAGAATATTGGAATCAAATCTTAGTCATGCTACAGCCACACAGTTTCCTTCAAGAGAGGAGGATGTAAAAAGTGATGTATTGGGCAACATGAAGGACAGAAGAATATATAGGTGATGACTTCCAGGAAATAAAGGAGTTTGTAGTTGTTTGGTTTACAGAAAGTCGTTTTTAAAGTTGTTTATTTTGACTGTAATCTGGAAGATACCAGAATTATGCAAAATGTGCTCTATATTGTCAATTGTAGAGAATCAACAAAGGGTAATAACCAATGAGTGTACCAATTGGTGTAGAGAGTTGAGATCCTCTGAAAGATTTATAACATTGCAGGCAGTATTTCTCTTGGTGTTTGCTTTTTTTAAAAATATATTTTATTGATTTTACAGAGAGGAAGGGAGAGGGATAGAGAGCTAGAAACATCGATGGGAGAGAAACATCGATCAGTTGCCTCCTGCACACCTCCCACTGGGGATGTGCCCACAACCAAGGTACATGCCCTTGACCGGAATCGAACCTGGGACCTTTCAGTCCGCAGGCCGACGCTCTATCCACTGAGCCAAACCGGTTATGGGGTGTTTGCTTTTTATCATAATGTTATTTTGCAAACATTGAAAAAGGAAGTGCTGAAATATCCTGCATAGGGACATAGAAAATGGTCCAGATGTCAACTACTTCTTCTTGTCTCATAAGATCTCAAAAAGATAGACTTGCGCCTCCGGTTTCCAATCCCTGCAGAATCTAGTACCCTCTTCAACATTCAGCAGATTTTGGAGAACTCACATTCTCAGGATCTCCTTTGGTTTCTGCTTCAGTCCATTATCACCTGTTCCACATGTGCTACCTCAGCCGCATGCAGTTTCAAGAAGATGGGAATCTTGGCCCAATTTTTCACTTAAACAAACAAGCAAAAAAAACCAAAAAAAACAACAAACAAACCCAAAACAAATAAAAAACACTCCACCTTTCTGATAAGGACATTTTGCAGGGGTGAGTTCAGAGCTATTACCCAGGTGCTCTGCAACAGCAAGGTCAAACTGGTTTTACAGTGAAGAGTTGTTGCCCATTCTGATTGATCAGTGAATCCATCCTCACTCGTGGTGCCCATTTCACACAAATTGTCAAAGATTTTAAATATCATCCTTGAATGTGGTAGGATTGGAGGGAAGATGGAGATTTTGGAAAACTTTGGGAATACGATCAATTTCAACAAGTAATACATTTCAACATGTCTAGTTTTTAATTTTTACTTTTATTGATTTCAGAGAGGAAGGAAGAGGGAGAAAGAGATAGAAACATCAATGATGGAAAAGAATGATTGATCGGCTGCCTTCTGCATGCCCCTTACTGGGGATCGATCCCACAACCCAACACGTGCCCTTAATCAGAATTGAACTTGGGACCCTTCAGGCCATAGGCCGACAGCTAGGGCTCAACCTGTCTAGTTTTCAAAGTTCTTTAGCTGTTCCACCATTTAGCTCATCTACCCAATTCCTTCTTTCTCATGTTTTTTTTTTTACTATCCTCTCCATCACCCCTTAATTCTGTGCATTTGTAATGTTGAGAAGCTTAGCTATCTCTTTCTTTCATTTACTGATTTCCCTCCAGTGGTTCTTAACCTGTGGGTCGAGAGCCCTTTGGCGGTCGAACGACCCTTTCACAGGGGTCGCCTAAGACCATCCTGCATATCAGATATTTACATTATGATTCATAACAGTAGCAACATTACAGTTATGAAGTAGCAATGAAAATAATTTTATGGTTGCGTCACAACATGAGGAACTGTATTTAAAGGTCCAGAAGGTTGAGAACCACTGGTAGAGCTTCCCTGCACCTCCCCCTCTCACACAGAGAGCCCCCTACCCCGACTATCTGGATTTTTATAGGAACAATCCATAATTAGGAACATAACAACAATAAAAACAGTATAATATAAAGTAACTGTGGCTGTTGTTATGTTACTTTGAGTCAGTGTTCATATGTATATTATTCACTTTAAAATCATTCTCTGAGGTCACCAAATAGGTAATCTGCTTATAGCCCATATCCCCCAACTACTCTCATATGGACCTCCAAAAGAGGGCTTCAGAATCAGCATAACAGTGACATTTCTGTAGCATAGGAAGAAACCTTTATTTCAAGTACTTTTTTCCTTTTAACCAGTCCTTAAGAAAAAATAAATCAGACTCTCCGACACTTGAAACCACCCATTTATTTAGAACTGATCTTATATGTTAGCATTTCCAACCTTGGAAAAATGATCTGAGGAAAAACAGGAGACATGATCACAAGTGCATTTTTCTCTCACTACTGCACATTCCCATTAATAATGCATGTTGATTGATCTGCAATATCTGGAGACTACTGGATATGCTGTTTGGATGTTTCCCTGTCATCTCAAACTCAGTGTTTCTAAAACTACATGTAATATCTCACTGAATCCTCTGTAAGCCTCACTAACTCAGATTCCTTTAGCAAACTTTCTCTGTCACCTACATTCCTATTTTTAGTCTTACATGGCTTGAAATATGTTAATCTTTCTTTATGTTCTAAAGGCCAACCGATTTTAAAATTAGATACTTTTTAACCTCTAAGGCTTTATTTCTTTCTAAAAAAACCCAATCCTATCTGTTTTAGTCCCATTGCCAACAAACTTCCTGCCTATAACCATTTCTTATCTGACTCTGGATCTGGGGTCATCACAAGATACCTGAATTGGTACTTGAATAGCTTCCTTGATAAATTCTCATGTTAATTTATCTCGGTGAAATAGAACTGACCTAACATTTATTTTAATAATTTTACTACCTTCCTTGGAAATCTTCCTCATTCTCAATTTTCACCACCTTCAAACCTATGCGTGAGTTTATGCGTTTATGCTTCATAATCTGAGTGCACTCTCTAGACCCAGTTTTATTTAAGTAGTTTGGTCAGTTATTTTACTTATCCAACAATGTACTATAATAATTTTACTCAAAGAATGTCTTCCAAGGCTTTTGTTGTAGTGATTATGTTCAATCATCACACACACAGGATGTGTCCAAACATTGTCATTTGTCCTGTGACCTTGCCTACATGTGTTAACATTTTTTAGCCATTTTTCTTCTCTGCAGAATGGAGTTAATCCCCACCTTGCAGATTTGCTATGGGGATTGCATAAGTACTTTCTATAAAATTACCTTCTATCTACATAAAGTATGAAACCAATAAATGTTAATTTCTTTAGTTCCCCAACTCTCATGAAATTATCTTGGGACTCTATTGCAATTCTCTTTGTTTACACAGATAATGTGGAATCAAATTCTACTATATTGAAAACACTTCAAACTCTGGTCCTGCTTTTTGCTTCAGTTGCACTGCATGACCTTTCTCAATAGTGCCTTGAAATGCTACCAAGCTGAACTATAAATAACTTTAAAATGCTCATGAATTTGTTAGCCTCTGTGTATTTTTTCACAAACTATTTTTCCTTCCTCATTTTTTTTTAAAAAATCTGTTCTCTGTTCTTTCTCTAAAGGAGTATCTATTGCTAGTGATTCAATAATCAACGCAATGTCACCTTCTCCCAGAAGCCTGGACATACTCCTGTTAATCTGTTATACAGAATTCTCCACAGGTTTATCATAAAGTTAACAACATTCTATAGGCATAATCTGCTCATTCTTTTATGTCTCTCACTGCTCTGAGAATCTTGAAGAAGAAACCATTTTAGTCATTTTTGTGGCCTATATAAGGGTTTGAAATATATTTGTTGAGTAGGCTCCTTGTTAAAATTACAATTGATTTGCCTAAGAATGCTTGATTTTTTATGTTAGTCTGTTCTCTTAAATAAACTGCAAGCTCCTTGTGTATATGACCATATAATATTTTTATTATTCCTATTACTTAGCATATTAGTTTACATTTAGTGGATGATAAATAATTATTGCTTGGTTAACTATGAATATTAAAAATGATATTTATAAAGAGAAAAAGGGGGTAGAATAGTTCCTTTGAAGTGGTATAAAACACTATAGCATGTATTTTCATTAAGATCAATTCTGAGGACAATATGTTTCCATGTGCCTCCTACAAATTTGGCTGAACTCTGGGAAGTGTGTAGTTTAAGAAGGCTGAAGAAAAGCGATAATATTTTAACATCAAATCAATAGTGTGACACTTTTACAAAATTCTCCATGTGTTAATAAGATTTTTTCTATAATTTTACTCTAAACTGAGTATTTATAAGAAGCAGATTAATGGGAAAAGTGGGTCATCTGTAATACTTTCAACAATAAGATAAATTTTTACAAAAGAAGTAGATTCTCTGATTCTATATAAAAACAATAATTATAAAAATGATGACTTGGTACTTTTTGAGCCTTTTATGTGTCAGATACATATTTGACAATTTACAAATATTACTAAGATTTATAATAACTTGGCAAAATAAGTAATATTATCCTTTTATATATAGTCTGATATATAAGCAGAAAAATTAAATAACTAGTCTTAGATTACAAGCCTACTAATTAGAGTCAGCACTCACGTTCAGATTGATCTGTATCCTGAGTTCATATATTCATTTGATTGAATCCTATCACTCCCAAATTCATGTCCTTTTGGAATCTGAGAATGTGACCCCTTTTGGAAGTAGGATCTCTGTATAGATTATCATTGTGTGTGTTGTTTTTTTTGCTAATCCTCACCTGAGGATATTTTTCAATTGATTTTTAGAGAGTGAAAGGAAGGGTAGAGACACAGAGAGAGAAATGTTGAGAGAAACATAAATTGGTTGCCTTCCACATGAGCCCCGCCCAACAGGGGCTGGGATCAAGCCTGCACTGAGGTACATGCCCTTGATCAGAATCAAACCTGAGGCCCTTCAGTCCTCATGCCAATGCTATATCCACTGATCAAGATTGGCTAGGGCTGCATATGTTATCATTTTAAAATGAGATCATATTTAATTAGGGTGGGCTCTAATCCAATATTACTAGTGTCCTTATAAGAAAACAGGCATAGACATTGAGACACAGAAATAACTAAATATGAAGACAGAGGAAAATAATTGATGCATCTATAAACCAAGGAACGTCAAGCATTGTCCACAGCACCAGAGCTAAGAGAAAGGCCTGGAAGAGATTTTTGCCTTATAGCCTTCAGAGAGAGCATGGCCCTGCCAACACCTTAATTTGGGGCTTTGTAAGCAATCCAGTTTGTGGCAATTTGTGCCCATAGCCCTACAAAACTAATACACATTGTGATAAGTAATATAAAAATGTTACCACCAGAAAGTTTAATACTAGCAGGTATTTTTTCAGTGATATACATCTCAGAAAAAAACTCTTGCTTTCCAGTTTACTTTTGGCTAACATTACTAGTACATTTTAAAATTACTAGAGTTATTATTTCTGCTTTTTACATTATACACAGCTTAAACAATTCTTAACATTTCTGCCATCAGAAAAACATCATATTTTTATAATTGGTGATTCAAGCATTATTTCTTTATTATATCGAAAGACTATGCTTGAAGGAGTTAAGGAAAATAGTTCTATAAGATCTGCAAAATGGTAAAGTTTAAGTACCTTGAGAATGGGTGACACTGATGAAATTTACCTAAGCCACTGTGTAAATGTTCAAAAGTCTTAACCACACCAGGTTTGAGGGACAGACCATTCTTCTTGTGTTTGTTTAAGGGGACAACTCTGATCCTAGCAGAGAGAAACATCTTCAGCTCACTCATTGTGCTTCGATTTGTGACAAGATGCAATCCACATTTTCTTTAGCTTCTTCTTACATTAATAATGTTTTGTATTTATGTTGTCAAGAAAATAATGGAAAATCACCTCTGAAAAGGCTAGGCTAACCTATGTAAATAATGCAAAATTGATGTGCTTATATGTGTGGCCTTCCATCATATGCTTACAAGGGACCTATTAAAAACAAGGCTAGGTAGAACCCTTAGTTAGAAAAACACACACACAATAATCAAATATAACCATTCTAGTAACCTCCATTTCATAAGTTAACTTTGCAAGTCCTTTTCTGTGGTTCTTATGTAAAGTCAATGCTTCCTCATTGATAAAAACATTCAAGAAACTAGATAGGACAGCCTGACTTTATTCATAGTCCCCGTGTTCCTCAGAGTTTAATAATGGCGATCTGAAAAAATTAATAAGCTGTCAAATTGTAGACTTTCTTTAGCCCAGACTGTTCCTCATCAACGTTTGTACCCTACAATTAACTGCATGCTAGGATCTATTAATGTATTAATACATGGGGAAGCATGCTTGTTTTAATTTTCTTTTCCTAACAGAGATCAGAATCTTGACCAGCTTAATAGGAAGTTGAATGCTTTCATATGTCAATGAGTAGCTTTTATTAATGTTATTGCACTCTGTGATATGTAGTGATGATCAAATGCCATTTGAAAACATACACTTAAGGTGTTTAGAGTTGGAAGGAAGCTTAGAAAAATAATCTAGTAAAATTCTTTCAAAGTCTCTAATTCCTATATTAGATATTCTAATAAAGCTATCACAGTAGGAAAAAAAATATGAAAGAAATTGGCAATAGAATGAGAAAACAAGCCATAGACTAGGATAAAATATTTGCAAAAATGTATCTGATAAAAGATTGTTCTCCAAAATACACAAACACACACAAAATCTCTTAAAACTCAATAATGAAACAAATAGCCCAAATAAAAATGGTCAAAAGTCCTGAATAGACACCATGCCACAGAAGATAAAAAGATGAAAAATAAGCTTATGAAACCATGCTGAACATCATCTGTCATTAGTGAATTTGCAAATTAAGCAATAAGGTACCTTGACATACCTACTTAGAATGGTAAAACCCAAAACACTGACAACAAGCTATCAAATCAGACATATGCTGGCTAGGATGTGGAGCAACAGAAACTCTCATTCATTGCTTTTGGGAATGGAAAATTGTACAGAAACATTGGAAGACATGTTGGCAGTTTCTTACAAAACTAAACATTCGTCTACCACATGACCCAGCAATTGCAGCTCTTGGTGTTTACCCCATAGTATTGAAAACTTATATTCACACAAAAACCTTTATAGCAACTTTATCAGAATTGTCACAATTTTGAAGCAACCAAGATGTCCTTCTGTAGGTAAGTGGATAAATACATTGTGGTACATCCAGATAAAGGAGTATTAATCCTATATAATAAAAGCCTAATATGCTAAGTGTCTAGTCGTCCAGCCGTCCGTTCAACCAATCAAAGCATAATATGCTACTGATATGCTAAGGCCGCTCAACTGCTTGCTATGATGTGCACTGACCACCAGGGGACAGATACTCCAACAGGTAGGTTAGCTTGCTGCTGGGGTCCAGCAGATAGGAACTGAGCGAAATAGGCCAGACACACCCTGGAGCCCTCCCACATCCCTCCCCGGCCCCAATTGTGCACCAGTGGGATCCCTCAGCCTAGAGCAGGGGTGGGCAAACTTTTTGACTCGAGGGCCACAATGGGTTCTTAAACTGTACTGGAGGGCCGGAACAAAAGCATGGATGGAGTGTTTGTGTGAACTAATATAAATTCAAAGTAAACATCATTACATAAAAGGGTACGGTTTTTTTTAGGTTTTTTTTTTTTTAGTTTTATTCATTTCAAATGGGCCGGATCTGGCCAGCAGGCTGTAGTTTGCCCACGGTTGGCCTGGAGTGTATCCTCTCACAATCCAGGACTCCTCGGGGGATGTCAAAGAGCCAGTTTTGGCCCAATCCCACTGGCCAGGCCAAAGGACCCACTGGTGTATGAATTCGTGCACTGGGACTCTAGTCAATAATAAAAAGAAGTGAGCTATAGAGCCAGAAAAAGACATGGAGGATACATACTGCATATTATCAAGTGAAAGAAGTAAATCATAAAATGCATGAGAAGTTTTTCTTTAAAATAATCAGGATTAAGGAGAGAAAGCACAAACTTCTCACTACAGTATTTACTCCAGAGTTTCTGTACCCCCTGAAATCATCTTGATGCCCTCAGTGTCATATACCCCACACTGAGACTTAACCATTGGGAGCATTCTTTAGTTCTTTACTAGGGCCCATTGGACAAAGCTATATTTTATAGTTTATTCAGGCTAATCTATAATTTACTAGAATTTTATTTCAGACAGATGATGAAAAAGTCAAAACACTTTTAATTCAGTTATCTTGCTACTTTTCTTTATGTTAGTGAATTTTATCGTATTTCATTGGGGTCTGACAGACTGATTACCTGAGATACAGTGACATAGAGAGGAATTCTGAAATTTTTAAAGTCAGTGATACCTATAGAAGAGACTAGGCTTTTAAAAATACATGAGTCATAGAGAAACCTCAAAAAGGATATGGAATGATATTTTGGAAATGTCTGATCTCCACTTATCTGTAGGTAATCAAATGTCAAGAACATGGACTTGTGCTCTTTCTGGTTAGATTAATAAGAGTATCCCAGAGTACAATATCATATAATACTAAGATAAAATAGTGAAAAGTACATTTATATCTGTCAAAAAACAGACTCTAGACACCTAGGTTTTTATTACTCTGAATAATTTTAATAATTTTACTAGTATCTTGAGTATCATCTGTGATCAGAGACCATGAATATTTCCCCTGGTAATTAAATGCTATTGCAAATAATATAGTAATTTCCACTGACAACATACTATTCCATTGTGATTTGCATGTTAGGTAGATATATTTGTAGGAATTTATAACTTCTTAGCTTTGTGTTAGACGATAAATAATTGTATAAAAACAAGAGGCAATGCAGCATGATACTTTAAGAAATTGACTTTACGGAATGAATATGTATTTATCTCCATAATATGAAAGACATCCATTGTTCCTAGCTCAGAGATCTTAAAAATATATATTTTTTGAATGAATGGATGATATTATTCCTATTTGTAGGCCTTTAGAATAAAATTATTATAATGTCATAGCTCCCCCCAAAAATAAGATACTAAATTTTATAATTTCCTAAATAAAATAAATGCAGAGGGGAATTGTAATATACGATAACAATAGCATGGTGAATCCGGAAGGATTATGGATAACTCTTTTATTTTCCACTTCCCTTCAATGAAATAATATTACTTTTATGTTGAAAAAATAATATACGGTTTTAAAAGACTACTCTTTTGCCAAAGAGGATGCAGTTTGAGCTACTAAATTTAAGAAGTTTAGACCACACTATCTGCCACACATTACTCCATATCACCTTAAGTCTTGTGCTAATTTCTCCATTACTGTGATCTAAATTCTTTATTCATTGTTAACCTGTAAGATTTATCTGTTCAGTTGGGTTTAACATGCTTTAAATTATGCCTGTGATAGCTAGTGCTTTTAAAACCTGCATTAATTATTTTTGTATATAAATGATGACTCCAATGTATTTAAGAGCACTTCAATTTCCTGAAAAACAAATGAAACACCAAAAAGTAAAGCCACTATGAACTTTTCAGGTCTATCTCAGATCCCAACAATTTCTGCTTTAAAAGAGAAATTGTGTTTGGGGCATCATTCTTATTCTTCAGATACTTGCTTATCACTTATTGTCCTCTTGTAGTTCTAGAATATACATTTCAGTCACTTGCCATTCTCTGAATTGTTTCCCACTTTCTCCCACTATTATCAAATACAGGTGTTCTCTGGGATTTTTCACAAGGACTTTGTCTGTACTAGGTGACAGAGTATATACCTCTCTCTCTATCTGCCTATCTACTTATCTACCTGATTACACACATCCATCTGAATGTACATCAGTCCCTCCTTATCTTCATGAAATATGTTCCAAGACTCCCAGTGAATGCCTGAAATCACAGAAAATACTAATCCTATAAGTAACATGTTTTTTTTCCTATACATACATATATACCTATGATAAACTTTAATTTAAAAAATTAGGCAAAATAAGAGATTAACAGCAATAACTAATAAATAGAAGTTATAACAAGGCATTGTAATAAAAGTTATATGAATGCGGCATTATTAAATAAAATGAAGGTTACCTGAACACAAGCACCATGATAGCCTGGCAGTCAATCCGATAACGGAGATAGCTACTCAGTGACTAACAGGCAGGGAGCTTTACAGAGAGCAGATGCTGGACAGAGGAATAGCTCACATCCAGGCAGGACAGAGAGAGCCGGTGTGGAATTTTATCATGCTACTCAAAAAGGCATGTAATTTAAGACTCATGAATTGTTTATTCCTGGCATTTTCCACTTAATATTTTTGGACCACAGTTGACCATGGGTAATCATCTACAGAAAGCAAAACTGCTGATAGGCTGGGTCTACCATAGTGATTTTTAAATGATTAGCTTTGAAGAACTTCAGACTGTTTTCTGGTCAAGAGCTTACATGCATATATGCATAACCCATGGACACAGACAATAGTGTGTGAAGGCCTGGGATGGGGCTGGAGCAGGTGGAGGGGGTCAGTGGGGCAAAACAGGGCATGTCTGTGATACTTTCAACAATAAATATAAATTTTAAAAAATACTAAATTTGGTTTGCCCCCAAATGTAATTAATCTGATTTCTCCCCTTTTGCTTCTGAAGGTTCCCCTGTTTCATGAAATCTTAGAGCTACAAAAGATCTTAGTGATTCAGGTCAAAGTCCTGGGCAAATGAATAATAAAGAATTTTGTTCTATGTTATAGAAACTTGTTAAACACAGAACACCTTTCATTCTTCTATAAGAGCTGTAAAGCCTAGTAGTTGCCCTAACTGTTCCCAAAAGAGCCTGGGATAGGCAGTCCTTGGTGACCATCTTTTCTGTCCTCCTGTTCCCTGCATTTACTCCTTTGCCTCCCTCTCTCCTGTAACCTCGCATGCCTTGTAATGGCATCCCTCTCTATAAATGAGCAGGATTTCAGTTCCGTCAGGAGCATGAGTCTGTTCTGGCTACTCGTAATAAGTCTGCTTTCCAGATATAGGCTGCTCTACTACCTTAAAGCTATTATAATCAAATCCAAAACAAAGAAAATAGCACTCTTTAAAAAATACTAATAACCTATGTGTCTGTTTCTTGGTGATTGGGTTGCATTTAAAAATATATTTATTTGGGGATACATTTCACATTCACTTGAAAGTATCACTTTCGTGTGGGGCATGACTGCAGACCTGAAATAAATGGCCGTGCTGTGGCAGAGCCATTAGAAGGGAATTGTGGCCAACGCCTCACATCTCTGCAGATGCTCTGTAGCTACGTCAATCCAGACTGATTGTTACTGTGACCACACTGAGTGGTTTCACTGTATCACTGGCATGATGCGTGGCTATAAAAAAAACTTGCTCTGGAGTGATAACATTTCTTATTTTCTGCTAGCCTAGTCTCCCATTTTTTTCCAATAACATTAGCAGGTAAAACAACTTGTTTTTCAGTATAGCCATTTTCATTTAGAATTTTTAAAACTGTCGTTTAACAATGCAAAGTCATGCAGAATGATAAAAAAACGAAAACAAAACAAACCTCTGAGATGCGTATTTCCTGGGAAAAACTGGTTGGGATTATTAAATATCTTTTCATCAGAATATTCAGAATGACTTTATGTCATTTTGGAAATGAAAGGTAATATCTAATCTAGCTGAAAGAATATTAAAGAACATAGTGATTACTGCTTCACCTACCCAAGAGTTTTTAATCAAACAAAAAATAACTTTTAAAAACATACATACATAATATGCGAGAGGGAAAAAAAGATATGCAAACAATTACTTTAAAACCAATTTTAAGAATCATTTTACACATACTTATATTTTATGCATTCACAGTTTTTAAGGGCATTGTCCTTTGGAAATATGTCTAAGTATTAGATAGGTAGATAGATAGAGCTAGATACATAGCTCTATATCTTTTTACATATGTATATCATATATGTGTGTATTGTACAAGTAAAATCTGAAAAGTTCTTTTGCATATGGTAATTAATAATGCTAAGTATTAATCTACTTTATTTATTTATTTTTTAAAATATATTTTATTGATTTTTTACAGAGAGGAAGGGAGAGGGATAGAGAGTTAGAAACATCGATGAGAGAGAAACATCAATCAGCTGCCTCCTGCACGCCTCCTTCTGGGGATGTGCCCGCAGCCAAGGTACATGCCCTTGACCGGAATCGAACCTGGGACCCTTGAGTCCACAGGCCGACGCTCTATCCACTGAGCCAAACCAGTCAGGGCATTAATCTACTTTAAATGAAGTTTTTACTGAAAGAATATTTTTTATTTTATCAATTATTTTTTTTTCTTTGGCATTTAAACTTTTTTTAAAAAAAACAACAAAAAGGAAAGGAAAAACTTTAAAATCATAAATAAAGATGAAATAAGTAATGATATCAAAATATGTATTGATAATGAATTCTTTACATCTTTCTATTCTTAGTGTAATTCTTTGGAAATTGAGTTGTTCTCTTAGTCATGACTCCTTAGAATTTATATTTTTATTGTGAATTTATAATTCTAGGGAAATACTTTCTCTTCTTTTGAAATAATTTCCATTTCCATTAGTTAGCCATTTGGTCATTTGTCCAATGCATATTTATTGAGCAAACACCCTGTACCACGAATTGGAAGAATAGTGAAAAGAGAACTCTTCGCTCATAAAGACCATCATTCAGTAGAGCCTGGAGCATGGACATAACTATCTGAGTTAAGGAACCACATGTACAGCATCGTGGGAGCACAGAAGCGGAAGAATCCAACTCACCCGTGGAAGATAGAATTGTCAGAAAAAGCTCTTCTGTAGGGAGGACATTTAACTTAAGTTTTTAAAAATGGTCTCAAAATTAATGTCCAAGTCTTGCAAGCCATTTATTAAAAAATTATCTTTAAAAACTTTTTTTCTATTTTTTAAAATGTGATTTAATTATCACAGGCTAATTTTTTCTGGAGAAAAAAAATGGCTGGAATGATTTTTGTAAATTCCCACTGATATTAAACTTACTATTTAAAAGAATAAAAATTTTACATTTGTATTAATATTATAAAATATTAATATCATTAATATTTCTCCTCTTGCTCTGTGCACCAATTTCTTTGTTATAATGATTCACAAAGCATTTGTCCTGTTAACTTTTATTTTCAAGTTTTAATGTTCAAGGGGGATTGGATAAATATACAGCATCGCCCTCTACTGGACAGAAGCCCATCAATTCACATGGAAGATGCTTCTTTATAGGGTATGAGGACGGATGTACATCTTATTATAGGAATTTCAATGATAGATAAAAAAAAATAATACAAAAGTGCCTGCTAAAAATAGTATCATGTTACTTTAACTTAACGTATTTCCAACAATATTACTTAGACCTCCCTGCTGTGACTAGAAAAGCTCTGGTAGAGCTCATTTTCATATCTCCAATATAAAGATGAGGTATAAACACACTCCCCTCTTCCTCCAAGAATTGTATCATTCTTTTGGAAATGTGTTTCTTTCATTTCTAACCAAAATACTGTGGTGTGTGTGTTTTTGTTTAACTTACTTTTAGAGTATTCTCCTTCACTGGGACAACTACCAATCCCATTCCCAGGTAACAAGATTTTGATGATTTTTAATACAACTTTCAAAGTGTTAAATTGAGCATAATTTTTATCACAGTGAATATTACATTTACCGAATTATTTATACTTTGTGGCACTTTTATATTCAAGAAAACTAAGGTTTACAGTAAGGCAAGAATATATTTTTAAGTGCAACATATCATTTAGATAGCATATTTACACACTGCCCATGATTTTCATTTTTTGCACATGGTTAGAAACACAAAATCCCTGCACATGGCCCCCCAAAAAAGCATACCATGAAGAACTGGAACCTCTCAGAGGCCATACAGCAGACCACAGTCCTTGATCTGCTTCATTGATAATGAATGTAGCAGGCAGCTCAGCTGTCATCTTGATATTCAGAGCCTCACTACACCCTAGGAAATGTTTTCATGGCACATCGTTCCTTCCCACCCCATATTCCAATTGCCCATAGTTTCCTGAGGCATATGTGTGGGGAGGGAGCCCTGGTTGATCAATGGAGTCAGACTGTAGCTATTTTGGCTCCATGGATAGAGCCTCAGCCCCCAAACTGAAGGGTAGCTGGTTTGATTCTGGTCTAGGACGCACATGTGGGAGGCAACCAATGGATGTGTCTCTCTCACATGGATTTCTCTCTCTCTCTCTCTCTCTCTCTCTCTCTCTCTCTCTCTCTCTCTCCCTCTCTCCTTTTCACTCTCTCTAAAAATCAGTGGAAAAATATCCAAAGATGAGAATTAACAAAGACAGTGAAGTCAAGACATGGATATTACAGGGACTGCCATAATCCTTAACATTGTTTTATGAACATTGTCTCCTTTCTTACCTCATAGATAAACTACTGATACTTTCGTTTACTGTTGTCTTCAAGTCCTCCTCTTTTGGTTTCTTCAGCAAGAGATTAATTTTGCCTTAAGCATACAGTCCCCTTTTCTCTTAACAGAATATATGTTATTAGCACTTTACATATTAGTACGCATATGAGCAGATGTGTGATTATATGTTATTCATCAATGCAGAAAAGTTCAAGGTAACATAAAACATGGCTAGTAATAAAATATTTTAAGTGAGGATGACCAGAATTGGGTTTAGAGAATAATGTTGCATTTAGCTGGGTGGAAAGGAAGGACATTTTAAATTAAAATGTGTGAATGTGAATAAATAATGGGTTGAACAAAAGTGGGTGAGTCAAATCTTAAGAATGGGACTCTCAACTTATTTAGGAAATACTCAAAAGGGCAATGAGAAAGAAGCTCTTGGATTATCTCTGAAATCTAATAGGCAATCTTAAAATAGTTTTCCAAGTTTGCATTTCTATTTCACAATATAGGTGCCTTTACTATAACATCAAAACAATACTTTAAATTAGTTAATTTTTGTGCTTAAGTCTTGGCGTAAACTTGATTGATGCTTTCTGAAGTTGTAAGGTTTCTGTTTTTTGGGTGTTTTTAATATATTTTATTGATTTTTTACAGAGAGGAAGGGAGAGGGATAGAGAGTTAGAATCATCAATGAGAGAGAAACATCGATCGGCTGCCTCATGCACACCTTCTACTGGGGATGTGCCCGCAACCAAGGTACATGCCCTTGACCAGGATCGAACCTGGGACCTTTCAGTCTGCAGGCCGATGCTCTATCCACTGAGCCAAACCGGCTAGGTCAAGGTTTCTGTTTTGCTTTTCTTTTTGCTTTTGTGATATACAGACACACGTTGTGTACCACGTTGTCAGTAATTGAATTTAAAAAGTGCAACTTCAAGGAGAAGTTATTAAGGACACGGTAGAAAAACATGAGAGATAATTTTTAGTAAATAAGATGGACTTAATGTATACATGACTTTGAATGTTAGGCTTATGAAGGGAATCTAATGGAAACACATGTGGCATTTTAGGAAATTTGAATGCATGGTATTTCAGGTCTCCATCTAGTTTTATGAAAAAATATTTTTAGATGCTTACCAATCACATTAAGCATCTTTGCATTGGCTCTACTTTAAATTAAAAATTTTGTCTTAGTCTGGCCTAAGTGTATCTTCTTGAGAGGATATTTTAATTTATATAACATTTTTTAACTGTCATATAGTATTCAAGAGTAAAATAGACTGTAATTGCCTGAGGATATGAGCCATCTCTTTTTATGGTCCCTAGCACAAGGTCTCACATACATTAGTGATTAAGAGGTATACCTTTTAAATGCATATTTACTATAGGAGATGTACTTAGACACTAGAGTAAAAGATTAGGTGGCACTTGTCTTGTAAAAAAGTATTGTTTCTATGTTTCTTGGCACATTGGACTCAATATACCTCTTGTTTTAATGTGTAATGACTATATACACTGAGTGGCCAGATTATTATGACCACCTGACGTTTGTAGGCCAAGTAGCTATAATTTCGTGCTGAAGTTGCTAGAGGGCCAGATCATTATAAACATCTGAATAGCACAACATACCTAAGTATCGTTGCTGATCAAGTTCATCCTATCATGTTGATGGCATATCCCAATGGAGATGGCTTCTTACAACAAGACAATGCGCCATGCCACGGAGCTCGTATTGTGCAGGAGTGGTTTCAAGAACATGAGGGAGACTTTACCTTGCTTAGGTGGCCCCCACAATCACCAGATCTCAATCCAATTGAGCATTTGTGGGACGAAGTTACGAAGTTAAAAGAGCCATCAGGCAGCTGGTTCCACAACCATCAAATCTCACAGAACTGGACAGTGCTATTCATTAGGCATGGTGTCAGATTCCTCGCATCACCTTTCAACATCTCGTCGACTCAATGCCAAGAAGAATCGCCGCAGTATTGAAGGTAAAAGGTGGCCCAACGAAGCACTGATGGGGTGGTCATAATAATCTGGCCACTCAGTGTGTGTGTGTGTGTGTGTGTGTGTGTATACACCTTAGTAAAGCTTCTTGAGATTGAGAAGTGGAAAATGTTTCCCTATACCAAGTGACATGCTGAAGTTGGCATCGCTCTTCATGAATACCTTCTTTAAGCCCTTCTCACTTTGCAGGTCTTTGATCATATCTTGTTTCACTGCCGGGAATTATAGTGACTATACGTACAGGCTTACCCGCTCCTTCCACATTTGCAGGCTCTGGCAACCACATTGAGTTGGAGCACTGAACAGAGCTCCTGGCGCCCAGGAGATCTGACTTTCATGGGTTTCAAGGAATCAACATATTTTGAACATCCAACAGCATCACATATCTATACCAAATGTTTGGAAATACTAAGCACAAATGTTGTTTGTGTCGCTGACTCCTATTAAAACCCGGTGAAAGCTATGGGCCCTAATAATGTTGTCTCTCTTCCAATGCATGAATTCATATTTTAAGAATCCCTAAAAGTTACCAATAGATCCAGTTCAAGAACGTTCATTCAGTTTATTTCACAATGCTGGAAAAATGTAGAAACAATCTGTATATTAACTTGTAGACCAGTGATGGTGAACCTTTTGAGCTCGGTGTGCCAGCATTTTGAAAAACCCTAACTTAACTCTGGTGCTGTGTCACATATAGAAATTTTTTGATATTTGCAACCATAGTAAAACAAAGACTTATATTTTTGATATTTATTTTATATATTTAAATGCCATTTAACAAAGAAAAATCAACCAAAAAAAATGAGTTCGCGTGTCACCTCTGACATGCATGTCATAGGTTCGCCATCACTATTGTAGACAAATCTTTATTCGAATAACATTTCTAAGAAAACATATAGATATAAGAATATGAGATTCTTACTTGGTGGTGATTGTCAAATATGTTCATATATATTGAATAATGTGAAATGATTGTAGATTTTTATTCACTTATAAAATATCAATATAAATATTGATTTTAAAAGGGTGATCATCAAAACCAGGGAAGAAAAAATGAATATAAGGCATAGAGTGAAGAATGTTCATAAGTAGACTTAAAAAAAAGAGAGAGAGAAAACGTGTTACATTGAATAAAAACCAGAACTTGTTCGTTCTTTTAAGGAGACAGTAGTCATGAAATTAGGATCCGTTCAAGATTTCATAATATTTACTAGAGCCCGGTGCACAAAAATTGGTGCACTCGGGGTGGGGTGGGGGGGCAGTCCCTCAGCCCGGCCTGTGCCCTCTCGCAGTCTGGGACCCCTTGGGGGATGACCACCTGCTGGCTTAGGCCTGCTCCCTGGGGGATTGGGCCTAAGCTGGCAATCAGACATCCCTCTGGCAGCCCGGCAGCCCTCGGGGGATGTCCACTTGCCAGCAGGGAGCAGACCTAAACTGCAGTCTGACATCCTTAGCGCTGCTGAGGAGGCAGGAGAGGCTCCCACCACCACCGCTGTACTGGCAGCCGTCAGCCTGGCTTGTGGCTGAGCAGAGCTCCCCCGATGGGAGCTCACTGACCACCAGGGGCAGCTCCTGCATTGAGCATCTGCCCCCTGGTGGTCAGTGTTTGTCATAGTGACCAGTCATTCCCAGTCTTTCTGCTGTTAGGGTCAGTTTGCAAATTACTCTTTTGTCATAAAGGATGGCTTCAGTTCCTAAGGAATTTCACCCCTACTTTTCCCAAAACATGGAGGTAATTAGAGCATACACAGATCTAATCTCAATTACTATTTACTTCATTTTATTTTTTAAAATTTAAATACTTTATTGTTTAAAGTATTACATATGTCTCCTTTTCCACCCCTTGACCTTTCCCCACCTGCCCCCACTCCCCAGCACATGCCCTCCTCTCTCCTGCCTCCCCTGAACCCCTGTTTGTGTCCATTGGTTATGCTCATATGTGTGCATACAAGTCCTTTGGTTGATCTCTTATCCCCTCACCCCCTGCCTTCCCTCATAGGTTGGACAGTCTGTTTTATGTTTCTATGACTCTGGTTCTATCTTTGTTCATCAGTTTATGTTGTTCATTATATTCCACTAATGAGTGAGATCATGTGATATTTATTTCTCTCTTATTAGCTTATTTCGCTTAGCATAATGCTCTCCAGTTCTATCCGTGCTGTTGCAAATGGTAAGAGTTCCTTCTTTTTTACAGCAGCGTAGTATTCTATTGTGTAGATGTATCACAGTTTTCTAATCCACTCATCTGCTGATCGGCACTTAGGCTGTTTCCAAATCTTAGCTATTATAAATTGTGCTGCTATGAACATAGGGGTGCATATATCATTTTTGATTGGTGTTTCTAATTTCTTGGGATATATTCCTAGAACTGGGATTATTGGGTCAAATGGAAATTTCATTTTTAGCTTTTTGAGGAAACACCATACTGTTCTCCAGGGTGGCTGCACTAGTCTGCATTCCCACCAGCAGTGCAAGAGGGTTCCTTTTTCTCTGGATCCTCTCCAGCACTTGTCTTTTGTTGATTTGTTAATGATATAGCAATGGAAAATAAGGAGAAAATAAACAAATGGGACTACATCAAAATAAAAAACTTATGCACAGCAAAAGAAACCATCAACAAAACAACATGAAAGCCCACTGCATGGGAGAACATATTTGCCAATGTTATCTCCAATAAGGGTTTAATCTCCAAAATTTATAGGGAACTCATATAACTTAACATAAGGAAGATAAACAATCCAATGAATAAAATGGGCAAAGGACCTAAATAAACACGTTTTGAAAGAGGACATACAGAAGACCAGGAGACATATGTAAACATGCTCAAAGTCACTAATCATCTGAGAGATGCAAATCAAAACGACAATGAGGTACCACCTCACACCTGTCAGAATGTCTATTTAGTTCATTTTAATATGGTTTATTGTATTATAATGCCATTCTAATGCAGGGCAATTAAAGATGAAGTCTAAATAATACAGACTTTACTTACATCTTAACTTAGTTTAACTCCTTCTTTGTGCTCTTGGCTCATCTCACTTCCATCCTCAAAGAATATAAAACCTGCCCTGACTGGTTTGGGTCAGTAGATAGAGCATCGGCCTGCAGACTGAAAGGTCCCAGGTTTGATTCTGGTCAAGGGCATGTACCTTGGTTGTGGGCACATCCCCAGTAGGAGGTGTGCAGGTGGCAGCTGATAGATGTTTCTCTCTCACCAGTGTTTCTAACTCTCTATTCCTTTCCCTTCCTCTCTGTAAAAAATTAATAAAATATATATTTTAAAAAAATAATAATATAAAACCTTCCATAGCTAGGCTTTCCTTTATCTCCCAGGTCTTACAGTTTATCTTTATATATCTGTCTGATATGGAAAGTTTATACAGTTTCCTCTGGTATAACTTGTTTTCAGTTCTCCTCCCCTCAATATCTTTCTCTATGATTTTTTTCCTTTAATGGATAATGTCCACTCATCAATTTTCACTGCTTTGTATTATCATAAATAGATCTGCTTCTCAATAATGTATAGCCATAAACTCATAATGCCATAGAAACCATTTCAAAATAGATGTTAAAAAACTGTTTTGCTTAATAAAAGCCAGTAGCACTAATAGAAGTGAATAATTTAAAAGACAGAACTTTCTCAATATATAAAATCTGGTACAGATGTAACACTATCTTTTTTATTCATTGTATAGCTCATGAACAAATTATCATTTTTATATTAACCATTTTGTAGTGAGAAATATTGAAAAGCAATTACTCTTAGCTTTTAGGTCTCTCTTCTATTCAACAATACTTATTCAGTACTGACCACATACAAGGCACAGTGGTAGGTCCTGTGGGGGGTTAATTCAACTTTTTACATTATTGCAGCAGATGAGAACTCTATTCTTTATGCAGATTTTGCTAACAACTCCTGTGAGAAAATGCATATGATAACTATCACTAGGACATATAGTCATTAAAATTTTTATTCAACCACCTCTTGGCCAGATTAAATTTACCCTCAATAGAGAAAGAAAATTATTCAATTTTGTCACATGTATTTTCTTCATCTTTTAGTTCTAAAAAAACCCCATTATTTTAGCCGTGGGGAACAGTTTTATTAAAATAGCTCAATTTCAGATTTCATCAACAGAGATATTTGAATATTATATATTAGATCACTTTCTGACCCAAAGTTTCAATTAGAAGCCCCCAAATCTAGTGGCTTATTTTTTTTTCTTAACTTATTTTTAACATCATGACATAAAATCTAACACCTCCCTTAAATAGGACAGTTTGACCTGACAATCAGCAAAAATAATTATAAGAAGCAATTCCATATTGCTTTGAAGAATTAGTAGATGAATATCACATTGATTTTTCCTTTCAGGTTGTTGTAGTACTATTGGGTTTAATAACAATAACAAAAACAATGATGATACAATTTGCAGACTTCTTATTTTGTACCAATGCGCTTGACAATTCACCCATGTCTGAATATTTGGAATGGCCATTATGAATTAGTTAATATTATCCTCATTTTATAGGTCATGGGAGTTGAGATTTGAACTCAAGGAAAATAGTTTAAATATATTTAAAAATATTTTTATATACCGTAATGTATATTACAGGATACAGCACACTGAATAAAGAAACTGTCGATAAAGTACACTTTACTGTAGAAATAAGGAGCTATTGGATTATCATCACTTCCCTTCCTTTGTTCACAACCTATAATAATAAACGTGTAATATGCTAATTAGACCAGACGCCGTTCAGGACATCCTTCGGGACGACCATCTGGATGAAGCCAGGGCTGCGATGGAAGCCCAGGTCCTGGGTGCCTGCCAGTGGCCAGAGGAAAGCCTGGGTCCCAGGTGCCAGAGGGAAGCCAGTGCTGGCAGCCAGGGGAAGAAAGCCTTCTCTTGCACAAATTTTGTGCATTGGGCCTCTAGTCTATATAATAAACGCCTAAGCAATTGTTATGGCGGAACAACCAGAATGACCAATCGCTATGATGCACACTGACCTACAGGGGGAAGATGCTCAACGCAGGAGCTGCTGCCCCCTGGTGATCAGTGCGCTCCCACAGGGGGAGCCCCACTCAGCCAGAAGAGCCAGGCTCACGGCTGGCGAGTGCAGTGGTGGTGGTAGGAGCCTCTCCGGCCTCTGTGGCAGCACTAAGGAAGTGGCAGTGAGCCGAGCCGTAAGGAGCAGCGTAAAGGCTGGCGATAAGGAGTGAGGGTTCCCAGATGTGAGAGGGATGTCCGACTACCGGCTTAGGCCAGATCCCCAAGGGGAGCGGGCTGAAACCAGCAGGCAGACATCCCCCGAGAGGTCTTGGACTGTGAGCGGGTACAGGCTGGGCTGAGAGACACCCCTACCCTAAGTGCTCGAATTTTGTGCACTGGGCCTCCAGTAACTGTATACAATTCTTCCAGATTTGACATTTTTATAATTTTATTTCATGTTGTATTTCAGAAGATATTTTTAGCATTTAAAATATTAGATATTTTTAAAATTTTTATCTATTAAATCTATTGTCTGCCACCGACTAGGTCCCATTGTGACAGTTCCGCAATGAGTAGGCTACATGTTTCCATGCTTGAGATGAGAAACTGAGTAACCTCTTAGCTAGAGTTTTAAATTTTTCCCAACATCAATGAAAAATTCATAGCAGCAAACATTAGAAAACATTGAGTAAAATATGCCCCCAAACTTCTACTGTTATAGTATCACCAAAAGGCTGGCAGTTTCTATATAGTTATACTTCATTGAATCTTTAGAATAATTAGCAAAATTAAATACGGCTGAGATTTTAATTTTGTTTATAATATGGTAAATACATTTATTTAGGAAAATATATTTAATAAACTGACCAAATGAAAATTAATTGACCAAACACATATCCATATTTGCAAAACATTAAATTTTTTTAAAATTTCTTTATTGGTTAAGGTATTATAAATGTGTCCTTATCCCCCCATAAACTCCCCCCCCCCATGCTCTTATCCCCCTGTTGTCCGTGTCCATTGTTTGGCTTATATGCATGAATACAAGTCCTTTGGTTCATCTCTTTCCCTTACCCCCACCCTCCCCTACTTTCCCTCTGGGGATTGGTAGTCTGATCACTGTTTCTCTGTCTTTGGATCTGTTCCTGTTCATCAGTCCATGTTGTTCTCTATATTCCACAAATGAGTGAGATCATGTGGTATTTATCTTTCTCTGACTGGCTTATTTCACTTAGCATAATGCTCTCCAGTTCCATCCATTCTGTTGCAAATGGCAAGAATTCCTTCTTTTTTACCGCAGCGTAGTATTCCATCCTATAGATGTACCACAGTTTTCTAATCCACTCATCTGCTGATGGGCACTTAGGCTGTTTCCAGATCTTAGCTATGGTGAATTGTGCTGCTATGAACATAGGGGTGCATATATCCTTTCTGATTGGTGTTTCTGGTTTCTTGGGATATATTCCTAGTAGTGGGATCACTGGGTCAAATGGCAGTTCCATTTTTAGTTTTTTGAGGAAGCTCCATACTGTTCACAGTGGCTGCACCAGTCTGCATTCCCACCAGCAGTGCAGAAGGGTTCCTTTTTCTCCACATCCTCTCCAACACTTGTTGATTGTTGATTTGTTGATGATAGCCATTCTGACAGGTGTGAGATGGTACCGCATTGTCGTTTTGATTTGCATCTCTCGTATAGTGACTTTGAGCAGGTTTTCTATGCCTTTTGGCCTTCTGTATGTCCTCTTTTGAAAAGTGTCTATTTAGGTTCGTTGCACATTTTTTGATTGCATCGTTTATCTTCCTTTTGTTAAGATTCAAAAACATTAAATTTTTAATATAAAACTATTTCTAGTGAAAATCTTAAACTTGGATCAGCTGATTTACTAAGCAATAATGTGATATTTGAGAATAGCATAGCTTATCTAAAAATGTTTAGATGGCTAACTATTTTACTATTCTTCAAAAATATATTCAAACACTAAAATTATACCTAATATGTCAGTTATTCCAATATTAGATTAAGTCACTTATTTTTCCCAGTTTTATTGAGAAATAATTGACATGCATCCCTGTATAAGTTTAAAGCATACAGCATGATGATTTACATATATTATTGTGAAATGATTACTACAATAGGTTCCCTTAATATCCATCTTCTCAAATAGATAAAATGAAAAGGAGAGAAAGAGAAAAAAAAGAAGAAAAATTCTCTGTGTGACGAGAACGCTTAAGATTTACTCCCTTATATATTATACAGCAGTATTAGCTATATCATAAATTGTACATTACATCGCTAACGGATGCTTAAAAGGTACCAAAAATATCTTCCTAGAGTTACACTTTGGTATTATGATAGATTTAATTTTATGCTTATCATCTCAAAACTATATGCAAAGATTTTTTCAAGAGAATAAATTTCTTTTACATCAACCCCATATGTTTACTTAATATAAATAAATCTCTTAATATGGGAAGACTAAAATATTTTTAAAACTATAATAAAAAGCTAATTTATGTAATGTTTGATTTTATCTTTAAACTGTAATTACATTTTATAAATTAAGTAAAATGGCTTATGAATCTTTAGTTCTATAAATAAGTGATTAGTTATGTATAAATAGAACATCCACTAAATTACATTTTTTATAACATATTCACTGCTTCATAACCAACACATAACAGCATTAAGGAAATAGCAAGTACAAAGGCACAGTAGCAAACACAGCCTGACTTACTTGAGAAACTGCAGGTAATTCAGTATTGATTAAAATTTGAGATGGGGCCTGGCCAGCATTGCTCAGTGGTTGAGCATCAACGTATGAACCAGGAGGTCATGGTTTGATTCCCAGTCAGGGCACATGCCCAGGTTGTGGACTGGAACCCCAGTGTGGAGTGTGCAGGAGGCAGCCGATCAATGTTTCTCTCTCATCATTGATGTTTCTATCACTCTCTCCCTCTCCCTTCCTCTCTGAAATCAATAAAATATATATTCTAAAAAGTTTTAAGAAGGGGGAGACAGGAAAGAGAATTATGAATTTGGACAAATAGATAAGAAGGGCCTTATCTCTCAGAAGATAAGTTTGCTTAGCCATGAAGGTTTAAAGGAAGGATTGCAGTGTTTGGAGCAGGCAAGGTCAGTTCCATGCTAGAAATATCACTTTCATGAAGTTGAGCGTGGCCTCATAGGATGGGAGGAGAATTTAGGAGAAGATAAAGTTAACTAGAGCAGTGCTTATGGGTATGAAGATGGTAGCATTTGGAAAGTATGGGGGTTGGGTTAAAGCTGAAAATCTCTGTAGAACACCCAGGAGGAGATTTCTCCCAGGCAATCTATAATAATAAAATAGTAATATGCTAATTAGACCAGACGTCCTTCTGGACGACCTTCCAGACAAAGCCAGGGCTTCAAGGGAAGCCTGGGTCCCAGATGCCAGAGGGAAGCCGGTGCAGGCAGCCAGGGAAAGAAAGGCCTGCTCTTGCACAAATTTCGTGCTTCAGGCCTCTAGTTAGATATAAGATGGCAAGGTGAGAGGAGAGATATGGGCTATTTTTAACACATTGTATGCGGGAAACGTATTTATACATTTTACGTATTTATACGTTCTACCAGTGTAGTAGAGCGCAGGACACGTATTAATACATTTTTTATAGACTAGTGGTAGAATGCGGGTAACGTATAAATACGTAAACTAAAGTTATTGTAATTTTACTGAACGTTGCCGTTTGCACAAAAAATTAGCAAAGATGGCCCGCGCCACCTGTTAGCGTGCGATAAAAACTACCCCCAAACAACGTGTTAAAGAAAGCCAAACCAATCAAGCCCATGTCAAATCCCTTATTTGTGCAGAGGAAAACAAATCAGAGCTATTGTTTGGCATCATAAAGGGAAACCAACTTGTTAATGGAATGAATTTTGACTTTTCATCTAGTTGTCTTGGCAGCTGGTAGACACAGCCTAGCTGTCACTGCTCATTAGGGCACTGGACCCACAGCTCCCCACTCTCCAGGGGAAAAGTGGGATTTCATGAACCATCCTAACTGAAGAATGAACGTTTTCAACATGATATAATTAAACATTATGGGAAAGAATGGATTAGGGTCCTCGGTGACATTTGGCTAAACATGCTAGCTAGCAAAAATACACAAATGAAGGTCACATTTGCAATTATTATAAAAGTGTCTACATTTTAATTAGGTAGCTGATAAATGTCATTGAGCCTTAGCCACTGACCAACTGTCATGTAAAAAAAGAAGGAAAATGTCACCTAAAAAGTCAAAATTTTTTGCAATGTCATGAAATTAAAACTTGTAGCCACACACAAAAAAGGTGTTCAACACTAAGGTGTTAGGCAGGCTTAGTGACAATCTCAAATACAATTTTAAAAAGGAATATTTTGACAGCATGTGAAATGCAGTGATAACAGATTTTAAAGTTGTTTTGTGAAGCAGGCTCACCTTTACTGTAGAACCATGTGGAGCCTCCCTAGTTTTGAAAGGCTCTTCTTATCTTAGAGGGTGCAGTTTAAATAGCATTTTTTTGGCCTGTGATTTTGGCTTAAATTCATTCTTTATTTATTTGAATTAAATATTCACTGACTTTCTCCCTCCCATGGCAAATCAATCCTCAACCTCAGGCAATTTTGTGCCTAAGAGTTTTAAAACATTGACACCACTTCTTAGACATTCTAAAAATATTTTGAACTTTATAATCCTATTCAAAAATCATTTTTCCTTTCCCTGAAAAAAAAAGGAAAACTTGCATCACCTTATATGAATTTCCTTTTAAATTAGCATTTGAAAATGAGACAGAGAAAAGTAAATATATGTAGAGCTTTTATGGGAAATTTGACTAATATTTCTACATATGGATTTTTAAAGCAAATATATTTTTAAAAAATTAAATGGCAAATATATACAGTACATTAAATCATAAAGAATATGATCAATAAATTTACCTACAAAAATCTAAATCTTCTTAGTACACTATCAGCAAATAAAAATTCAGACCAAGCTAAATGTAATTGTTGATGGTCATAGTGTACAAAGTGCTTTTAAGAACCAAGAAAAAGAAATCAACTCAATAGGAAAAAAAGGGAAACTATTTTATATATAATTCAAGGAAGAAATATGAACATGTGAGAAAATGAAGTATATAATAAACAAAATGTAAATACAAACAATAATGAAATAAGATTTTCACTAGTATATTTTAAAAGATAATTGACATTAGCAATCATCTAATAAAAGGGTATACAAAATGTGATAATACAATGTTAAAATTATTGCTGTCTCATGATGCTACCAGGAGTATAATTAAGGCAAAATTCCTAGGAAATAATTGTAGCAAGAGCTATTTCAGATTCAAAAATACCACTTCTATTAAGGAAATTATTAGTAATATAAAGATTTATGTACAATGATATTCCTACAGCATTATATATGACAGAAATAATCTGATCATCAATTAAATAATGGTTAAATAAATTATAACAACACACATCATTGGAATGTTATGTGATCAATAAAATGCTTTTGAAGAAAATTTGTAAAAGAACTTACTATTTACAATGTATTATTAAATAAAAATTAGAAGTTTAACTAATCCCAGTTTCCTTCAAACAAAACAAAATATCTGTATATCTGTCTATAAATCAAATGAAAAATAATAGAGTTTGACTTTACAAAAGTTACTACTTCTAGAAACCAAGATTACAGCTGATTTTGATTCTACAGTGAGCATATATTTTTTAATTAGAAGGTTTAACATTAGAATTCATGGGAAACTTAATTTACTGCTATTCCTTTTGATGCTGAACCCCATAATTTATCCCATAACAGAAAGCATTAAGATAATGACCACTCTGAACCCAAGATTAAAGGACAGCTGAGCTAAACACTCACAGATTGAGAAAATACCAGATACCTATTCCTCTGAAATTAAATTTATATGTAAGTAAAATTTTTGATTTGGAAAGTAGTAGAGTTGTGATCTGTAAGGGCCAATAAATAACAGTTCCACAGTTGGGAGTTGCTTTCTGGAAATAGAATTTGTTAGCTATTGAGTAAGTGCCACAGATGAGGCAAACATGGAGGCACTGACAGCGAGGGTGACATTATGATCAGGCTGCAACATTTTAGCCTGCTCCTTGTCTTCATCATTATTTAACTAAATAGCTGGACCAAATCAGCTGTCCGTTAAGGCTCGAATATCACAGCCACAGCAGCTGAGTGAATTTGAATGAGTTGCAGGATTTTCTTCTGTTAAATGAGAATTCACCTAACTTTGCTAAAGTCATTGAGAAATTGTCTTTTGATGCCTTCTTTGAAGAAACTGCAGTTAGCTGCAGAGTTTCCAGTTTATTTCAGTATCTGCCTCACCAGCATATAGTTACTCCGGTCAAAGCTGTGGGACTGTCTTTGAAGAAACATTGCCTTCCTGCAGAGAGGTCATCTGGGGACTTCAATAAGTAAGGGCCCTTGCAGGGATTTCTAAGCAGTTTTTCATGTGCTAAGTAGCAAAATAAAAGTCATATACATATTTCATTTTTTAAATGACTATTTGTAATGTGGAAATATGAGCAAAGCTCAATTCAAATTTCATCTCGGGATCCACGGCCTTTTTTCTCGGTACCAATTGCTTCTTCCTACATGTCCCCACACAGTTACTGGATTGAACCGTAATCCATTTACGCGTCTGTTTCACTCTCCCTTTTAATACTGTGGTTTGTGGCTTGGCCATCACAATGAGACTGTTCTTATTGGAAAGAGTAACAAACAGGTGGAGAAAATGAACATGGGGATTTCTTTAATGATTAAATACATAAGGACACTGATTTGCTCAGAGGAGCTGCACCAAGCAGGAGCTAAGGCACGAGCCCATGTGGGAAGTGCAGCTTCCTGAGACCCTACACGTCTGAACACGCTAGTGCCCACGTGGAGTGAGGGTTCCACCAGGCCTGGGAGAAACCTTGATTCTCCTAATTGGGGAGTGTGGCATTTTGCCCTCTTGCTGCTATATGGCTTCAGTCTACACAAGTCTAAAAATCACTTCTCACACGTCCCATATTTGCAGTAAACCTATGACAAACCTTTTCTCTTAAACTGTCAGTATATATTTTTCATATACTGTGCAGACTGAGTTTTGTTCAGATTCTATGATTATAAAGTGGTGTCCATGAAGTTTACACTATTCTGTACTTAGTTGATAAGAACTCTCCGTGAAGGCAAAGATTTTACATTTTATGGCTTTTTGTATTCCATAGTTAATTTTCAATTTGGCAGATACAATAGTTGGTAATTTCGTGTATAGTGAATAAATGCTAAATCTCATATTGCATTATGTGTATCTGTGGCATTTCAAGATTATTCTTAGCTGTCTAAAATTCCATGAACATAATGATCATCTTTAATTTCTCTCCCAAATCCACAATGACTTAGTGATGAAATGCATTAACATTTTATAGATCTTAGGGACAAATCTGTAATAGCACCAAAAACATGGGACATAATAAAACATACATGTTTATTTTTTTGCATCACCACATATAAAGAAGACATAACTTTCCCATAAAATCTTCTCAGAAATTGGGAGGAATACATTTTGTTTAATTATTTTTTCACCACAGCATTTATTGCTAAACAATATCAGCTTGATTTGCTTTATTATCAAATACTATCTGAACTATCTTAAATGCACAGGTTCTAGGAAGGTAAAAGCTAATATAATCGTTGCAAAGTTAAAACTTCACTGAAACCTTTAATTATCCAAAACAAAAGGGAATTCTTTAATCACTAAATAAATTTGGTTATATTTCACAACTAGGTACTTTCCTAACTAATTTCCTCAGTGATTATAAGACAATACTCATAATATAAAATAAAAATGTAATTCAGTCACACTTTATACTTTTAGTAATTTAAAGAAATATCATCTAAATCCTGTAGATTGTTTTAGCAATAGTGAAGAAATATGAAAAACAGAAGAACTTTAAGAAACTCTCTTTCTAAAATTTGTTTGCAATAAAGGCATACATAATACCCCA
Organism: Myotis daubentonii; assembly: GCF_963259705.1. Taxonomy (NCBI): domain Eukaryota; kingdom Metazoa; phylum Chordata; class Mammalia; order Chiroptera; family Vespertilionidae; genus Myotis; species Myotis daubentonii. Next base: position 20,198,858 of record NC_081848.1, on the reverse strand, counting down.
ATTAAGATGTAATAAATTTTATGCTATATCTATTCATACAACTAAGCATTCACTATTTAGAAAAGAATACAAAGTTCTCCAAACCTTAAATCATTTTGACTTTAACTGTTCACAGCGTATCTGAGAAGGAGTGGTAGAAAAATTTAGAGCTTTGTTGTTGTTGTTGTTTCACCCTGTAAGTATATCTATTTTTCAATCTTATGCAAAGAAGACTGTAAGTGCGGTGCTGTTAAATATTGTTCCTTATATTCTAGAAATACTACACTTTACATGTCTGACTTTGGTGCTTTAAAAATGGCAAGTTTCATCCTCTGCACACCCTGTCTTGCTCCTGCAGCTAAAAGACTGTAACATTTACACGTAAAACATTTCTGGAAGAAAGTGCTGAGTTGAGATGTAGACTCGGGCTATTTCAAACTCTCCTCTGCCACAGATGCCGACAACCAAATTGGAGTGATGCACATTATTTATCAATTATTTACCATTTCTAAATATGCTCCACACCACTGGCTTTGCTGAGGTGCTACATCCATCCATGCAAGCGTCATAAAGCAGTAGCAGGCTAAAGTTGCACCGTTAACATTAATTCTCATCAAAGCGAGGACAGCCTTAGCAATTACCCTGAAAAAGGTCAGATACCAAATTTCTTTATGCTGACTTTGATGCCAAATTAGGTCACACCGCGGGCTTGGCTACGGCATGACTTCTGCTCTTTTTGCACCCTGAGTCATCAATATACGGTGGCACGTTTGCTCCCCTGACTTATGAGCCAGTGATTAAACATGAATATTCTTCAGAGCATCGCGTATCGTTAGGTGATATAGTTTATTTATACTTACTTTTATGTAAGATCTTAAAGAAGTATTTAAAATCAAACTAGAACTATAGGGAATGAATGGATTTATGCAAAGACCGGTCATTTCATGAATTTTTGTGTTGTTTCTCTTTCTTTGGCTGTAAAAATTGACAGCTCTGCATTCAGAAGTGAATGAAACAATTTAAATAGAGGATCCAGTAGTGATTCTCTATTTTTTATCATCAATATTATAAGAAATTTAAAGTTCTTTGTAAACATGTTTTTCACACTTAGGGACAAAGATAAGAATCTGAAGGTTTTTTGGTGTCAGAAAATTCAGGACATTTTAAATATAGTAAGGGATATATATTCTTAAAGATTGACAGAAGAAATCCTAGTTCTACTAATTTTAATTCATTATTTCATGAATATTATTTACATGGAATAGCAGTGTTATATCTATAAAAGGGCCTTTTAAGTAATGAAAAAGAAATGCTATTAGTTCCCAAACTGCAAGTGGTGGCAATGTCATTTGGACTTAATAGACTATAATTTTATTAAATCATATAAGTCCAGTGGTCCCAGGGTCATTTGATTAGAAAATATTTAATGAAGGCATTAATATTTACTCTCACCCAACCTCCAGCTGGAATTTCATGGTGTGAGAGCACCAGGTTAATTGAGTTTTATCACAAAATCTCCAGACCACTTCAGAAGTAGTTGTAATTCATGTTCCCTAAGGTCTGATCTATGAAAAGTGAGAAAATAGAAGAGAAAAATGATTAACATATAGCTAGATTCTGCTGACATCTTTAACATAGATACTCATTAAAAGTTGGAGCAACTAATGATGATTTCTCTGAAAAGGAATTAGGACTCACTCTTCCTTCCAACCCTGAACAGGAATATGGAGAAAAGATGGGGTGATCTTGCTTTAGCCAATAGAAGCGCAAGAACATAGAAGCATTGAATGGTCTATAACTCAAAAATTTTCATCAGTAGCCATGTTTTTCTAATTCATTTATAGGAATATCCCTGTCAGAAAAATAGTAATTATTCCCCTTCTATTTTCCAATCTTTTAATTCCTCAGAGTAAAATGATTATTAAAATTTGGTGTTTATATGTTTGTATTTTGTAGCCTAATCAGATGTAGAAGGCATAGCCCAGTATCCAATTATGTCCACCATATAATAGTACAGGGTAATAACTAAAGTGCAGATAATAATCAAAAGTAACTAAAAATAGTTATCAGTCATTGCATTTTACTATGAGCCAAAGTTTTGAGTGCTTTATGCATACTATTTTTTTTTATCTCTATGACAGCCTATGAGAGAAATACTGTTGTTATCCCCATTCTAAAGGCAAAGACACTGAGCCACTGAGCTATTCATGTATTGCTCAAAACCACAGAGCTGCTGTGAGGTAGAGTCCAGATTGAAATCCAGGAATCTAACTTTGGAGTGGATATTGCAGAGCCTTACTGACAAAGCTGCTTTCACCCAAAAGTCTAAACCAGTAAAATGAGTGGCCAGGGTTTAGGAGGATGTATACACCAGCGCCAAGGGTTATGTTCTCAGGAACTGAGCCACGATGGTAGCCAAATAAGAAAAGGAAAAGAAAAATGATATTGGCAAGTTTCCTCTCTAGGCACTCTGCTTTCACTTGCTTTAGGTATCATACTTCTTAGTTTTATATGTTTTAGAATAATTTAGCTTGTTCATTTAATGTTCCGCTACTAACACTTCACCAATTTGTAATCCTTTACCAATATCCCCAGATTGTATATTTCATGAAGGCAGGAACCATTTGTGGTTTACTCACAACTAACTGTATTCAAAGTTTCTAATACACAGTGGGAAGTCCATAAAGAGTTGTTGAAAAAAAAAACATGCATGCTGAATAAGGTGGGATGAATTAGGGAGAAAATGTTTGTGTTTGCTGAAAGAAAACAAGGAGTTATCTGAGAGGAATCCAGCCCAGAGTTCATTGATGTCACTTAGCATTTGTATTTTACTCAGTCTCTTTGAAATCCTGGGTGCAGAATTTAGACCCAACTTGTCGTCCTTTTCTTAAATGACAGCCCTTAAGGGTGACGAAAAACAAGTTCTGAGTCCTGAATGAGATTTACTTAATGATCTATCTCAGAAGGTGCTTTTCAGTGGCAGCGACCAGGAATAATTTAAGAGCTGAGGCAGACCCACAAAAGGAGAGAAAGTAAAGGGCTATTAACTAGATGTAGGCGTTAGAATGAGCATAGGGAAATATTGGAGTAGCAAAATATTTGAATAGCTGAGTGCAAGTTACTGAGATGGAGTAAAACTAGAAATCGTCTGGGAGGGAGCTGATGTTCATGAGTAAAATCACATAAGGGATAGTTTAAATGGAAAAGATTTTTTCTAAAATATACCAACATTTAGAAGTTGAGGAGACAAAGAACTAGCAAAGGAGATAAGGTGTAGCCTGTGAAATAGAAATAAAAGCATAAATTGTAGGAGCCTGGAATAACACAAAGATAATGTTTAAAGTAAAAAGAAATAGTTAACCCTGCTGAATACTGCTATCGGGTCTAATACAGTAAGAAATGATCCTTAGGTTTTGCAGTGACCTGGTTACTGTTAACCTTGAAAAGAGTTTAATTATTGTGGAATCATATAAACAAGACTATTTGGAGAAGCTCAAGGAAGAAAGGAAGGAGAAGAATGGAACACAGTGACCACCAATAGTGCTTTTCAAGAAGTGTTGCTGTAAAGGAAAGAGGTAGAAGGAATGGTAAGGTCAAGATAGCCTTTTTTAAAGGTTAGAGGAATTTTTGCATATTTATAGGAATGATCTTATAGGGGGACAAAAATTTGGATGTTGAAGGGGAGATGCAGGGGTAGGCAAAAGTAGGTTTACAGTTATGAGTACACGAAACACAGAGTTTATTCTTATAATATTTATTATTTCTTGTATTATTTATTTGTATTATTTCCATATGAACAACTGTGAACCTATTTCTTCCCACTCCTGTATAGGGGATTTTCTAGAAAGACTAGAGGCCTGGTGTACAAAATTCATGCATTCGAGGGGGACCCTCAGCACACCTGTGCCCTTTTGCAGTCCAGGAGTCCTTGGGGGATGTCTGCCTGCCACAGAAGTGGCAGAGACTCCCGCCACCACTGCTGTGCTCACCAGCCATGAGCCCGGCTTCTGGCTGAGCAGTGCTCCCCCTGTCGGAGGGCACTGACCAGCAGGGGGCAGCTCCTGCATTGAGCTTCTGCTCCCTGTTGGTCAGTGCACATCTTAGTGACCAGTCATTCTGGATGCTTAGGCTTTTATTATATAGACTAGAGGCCTGATGCATGATATTTGTGCAAGACTAGGCCTTCCTTCCCCGGCTGCCGGCACCAGCTTCCCTCTGGCACCTGGGACCCGGGCTTCCCTGTGGCTGCCAGCAGGCACCTGGAAGCCCTTGGGCCTAAGCTGGCAAGCATCCCTCTGGCATCCTGGGAGCCCACAGGGGAGCGGGCCTAAGCTGTTAGTCGAACATCCTTAGCGCTGCTACGGAGGCGGGAGAGGCTCCCGCCAATGCTGCTGCCTGGCCAGCCATGAACCAGCTTCTGGCTGAGCAGTGTTCCCCCTGTTGAAGTGCACTAACTACCAGGGGGCAGCTCCTGCATTGAGAGTCTGCCCCCTGGTGGTCAGTGCACATCATAGTGACCGGTCATTCCGCCTTTTGGTCAATTTGCATATTAGCCTTTTATAAAATAGGATATTCTTGTGCAGTCAAGATGGGATGGAATGGGATTCAATGCACTCAAGTGGAGGAGGTGACCTTTAATAGATGCACAATTATTCACAGCATATCAGTGAAAGCAGGTCATGGGTGTACATATAAGTGGTGGGAGCAAGTGAGGAACCTTTTCTTCAGATTGCTTCATTTTCCTCAATGAAATAGGAAATCCAAGACCGTGTGGAGCTTGAGGACAGAGGATAAGTTGTAATATACCCAGTAGGGTGGGATAGTAAAGGGACTAGGGAAATGTGACAGTATAACCAGGAAGCTTAGAAATCTCACTTGCAGTGAATATCATTGACTGAGACCTTTAGCATGACTTTGTGTTCTTCTCCAGGAACAGAGTGTGGCAACAGTTTGATTTAACTTAGACAGGAGATTTTATCCTGCAAAAAAAAAATAAATAAAAGGCAAGGATAGTGCGATTGAAGGTACATTGAAGGGAGTAAGGAGAGGCAGGGAATTGAGAAAAGATGAGGGTGCAGGACAGTGAATGGGTTCTTAAAGGGGTTGAGATTCTAGAGAGAAAGAGATGAAATAAAATAAGGACAAAACAATGCAAATGCTGGCATTTAAACTTAGGAAGAGGATGCTGTATTTTTCACCCTTAGCAGAACCTGTATGTGTTATATCAATTCAGTCTCACAAAGTTGAGGGTTAAAACAAAGTCCTATAATTGAAACACCATTTTCCCATTTATTTATGCTAATATATCTAATTTCCAGAGCTGAAGATCCCCAGAACTGGGATTCAGGAGAAGGAAAATTAAAGATGTCAGAAAAAGGGTCTGGGCAGCTAGGAGGAATCAGCCCTGGTCTGGTGGCTCAGTTGGTTGGAACATTGTCCCATGCACCAGGAGGGTGTGGGTTCAATTCTAGGTCAGGGCACATACCTAGGTTGCAGGTTTGGTCCCAGTTGAGGCGAGAATGGGTGGCAGCTGATAAATGTATCTCTCTCACGTTGATGTTTCCCTCTCTTTCTCCCTTCCTTCCTCTCTAAAAGTCAATAAAAAATAAAATAAAGCCTTAACCGGTTTGGCTTAGTGGATAGAGCGTCGGCCTGCGGACTGAGAGGTCCCAGGTTCAATTCCAGTCAAGGGCATGTACCTTGGTTGTGGGCACATCCCCAGTTGGGGGGGGGGAGTGTGCAGGAGGCAGCTGATCTATGTTTCTCTCTCATCGATGTTTCTAACTCTCTATTCCTCTCCCTCCCTCTCTGTAAAAAATCAATAAAATATATTTTTTAAAAATAAAATAAAATAACTTTAATAAAGTACTTGTGAGTGGGAGGACTCACTGAGTTGATAGTTGCACTCAGGTCAGGAGGCTGAAGGAGGCAGCAGGCTAAGGCCCAGGTCTGTATATCTAATGCAATGGAATTGGCAGTTTACGGTTTCCAGACTGTCTTCCTGGCTTGGAAAACCCTTTCCCTGGCTGGTTTGGTTCAGTGGATAGAGCGTCAGCCTGCAGACTGAAGGGTCCCAGGTTCAATTCTGGTCAAGGGCACATGCCTGGGTTGTAAGCCTGATCCCCAGCAGGGGGCATGCAGGAGGCAGCCAATCAATGATTCTCTCTCATCATTGATGTGTCTATCTCTCTTTCCCTCTCACTTCCTCTCTGAAATCAATAAAGATATATTTAAAAAAAGAAAAAGAAAACCCTTTTCACCTCCTGGCTCTGACTCACGTTCCCATGCACCGCGCACTCTGTGTAGAGCAAGCACTCAGACAGCGCGACACTGCTGGGCACCCCCATCTGCCGGGCAAGGCTCTGCACTGATCGTCCACACCGTCCCCTGCTCTCTCCTCTGCGCTGCGTGGACTCTCTTCCCTTCCCCTCAGTGACGTCCCACTTTCCAGCTTTCCCTCTTTCCTTCCCAGGTTCCACTACCTCTGCTTTCCTCGTAAATGCCGGTGCTCCCCAGAGTCCCATTTTCAACACTCTGTTTCTCCATTTACACATTTCCTTGGCAAACTCATCAGCTTTAAGAGTTTTAATAACCATCTAATTGATTACCATTTAATAATCTCAGGAGCCTGCATTTCTCTTATGTTTACAGAATCTTATAATCAACATAAATGCCTTAGAAGCGCCTCACACTTTCCACCTGCCCAAAACTGAATTAATGAGCTTTCACCTCAAGCCGGTGCCTCTTCCTACATTCTTATCCATCTTACAGACGCACAGATCATCCCCAGTTATTTACGTGCCTGTCCTTACCTCCAATCTTATCAATGAGTAATCTTATTAATTTTACTCCCATATAGATTATCAACTCCTCATTCCTGGCTAATCTTTGCCTCTATTACAGCTTTAGGCTCTTGAGGAATCATTTTTTTCTTTCTGTTTTATTCCAAATGTAGCCAGAGTGATCTTTCTAAAACCTATTGCTGTCTGTTCAAAGTCATACCATTTTAGCAGGATGTGTTAGGCATTTCATCATTGGCCCCTTGCTTACTTGACCAACCTTCCCTCTCCTCTCTCTCTTCTCCCTCATGCTCCGAACTTCTGACTACTTACCTTCCAGGCATGCCATGCTGCCTTTCCTTTACAAGGCTTCATGTGTTTTCTTTTTTCCTTTATCTAGAATATTTTTTTCTTCTCCCCTCAGAGCTATGCTGAGCTAATCATGAACGGGCTTTCAGGACTGAATTTAGACAGGCTTTCATTTAGAAAGTATTTTCTGATAGTCACTGGCTGACTAAGAAATTCCTCGCCCTTGGGAGGGAGCCCATAGGTCCCTGAGTTTGCTGTTATGTCACCTTGGGTTAAAGCTGCACGTATTAGTTGCATAAATTGTCAGATTTCTAGTCACAGCTTTAGAGTTCACTTTAATTGACGAAAGAGGAATATCCACTGCAACAGGTGCAACTGGTTACATAACAAATGAGGTCCTGGTATGGAGCACAGAGGCGAACTAGCATTTGTCTCATCGCTCTCTGTATGGAGTGGCATAAGTCAATTATTGTTCCACTTGGGCAGTATGGATTTTGTTAATATATATTAATATATATTAATATGAATGGATAGATACATATAATCTATAACTAAAATCTTATCCTGCTTATTTGAACCTCATTATGGTCCCTCTAGCTTTCCACTGATTTACCTTATTTAGCTTATTTTCGTGTATGAGTAGGGTAGGCAGTTAAAACACAAGGCAACAGAGTGCACTGATAAATGAATAGGTTCTGAGACTAAAACTACAAACTACCTTACAGGAAAACTCATTCTCTTTTCATTACCTTATACCTCTAGGTGCCAAAACTTGCATTTAATTCCAGGTTTTAAAGAAGACTTTATGTCTACCCATAATCTATTCTCATATACTTTGCCCAGGAGAGGTTAGCTATTTTCAGTTAAAATTGATCCACCTTCACCAGACTTATGGTTGAACATAAATACTAAAGGATATGATTTTCATTACAGCTCCTTATAGGCATGGGCTACACATATTACATTAAATGTAGAGAACATCTGAAAATATACTTTTTCAACTTACAGAGAAATCATGTTTACAATTTAACAGAGCAGAAAATGTTAAACTTAATTTGATGCTTAACACCTAAAGTGTTATTTTCAAATCACAGAAATGGTTCTTGCATTCCAAAATATCTCTGAGGCAGGATAATGACTCTAAATTATTTTAATTATGAGAAAGCCTACTAACAAGATAAATCATTTTTTATCTACAATTAAGTCCAAATGTCAGATACCCTGAACAAAAATGACTGATTCTAAAAAGTATTTTCAAGATCAACAAATTATCAAATTCAGTTGATACTAGACTTGGAAAAAAATTCCAATTTCAAATTGTTTTTAAGAAGTCATCAATTAGTTTGTATTTTTAAACATTTGATCTATACACTGAACTGACTCTCCCCTGTAGATATAAAGGAGTGTTAGTACCACCCACTTTGCACATCTTTTATAATGAAAAATTTGGGGGACTAAAATAAAATATGAGCATGACATTTCTCAGTAACCAATAAAAGCAGAAATTTCCTGATAGTATCCCCACTTGATAATATTAAATTACATAGATTGCACAACAAAACCTACAAAGCAAATTTATCCAAAAATTTTGTATTGCATAATAAATTTGACTGCTTTTTAAGAATATGAGCATAACTTACAGCCTACTTAAAATATATATGATACATTAGATACACTTTCTACTTTATGATAAATTTTAAATGACCATCAAAGTTGTATATTGTTTTTGTTTTTCTAATCTGTATTTATAGAATATAATCTACAATATTACTTTTTATTTTACCATTTTTTAATAATAAAAAGGTACTGATCTACTGTATGTAAATGGACATTTTAATATTAAAGCAAACAAAAAGTTAATTCCAAAATGGTCCTGATCAAGAAAATAAGGACAAATTGTGGATGTCTTCTCTTTTTCCTTCCTTCCTTCCTTCCTTCCTTCCTTCCATCCATCCTTCCTTCCCACAAATTTAGAACTAGTAGAATTTTCAGAAAATATTTTAAAATATAAAAGTAACATTTTTTTCCCCCACTCTTACTGTAATTGGCATTTAGTTGCAGCTGCAAGGGATGTTTTCAACTATGTCTTCAGAAGAAACAATTTTCACAAGAATTCATTTTTTATTATTGTTTTTCTTCTACAGAATATTCCGGAGCTCTTCCTGGTCTCCCTACTTCCTATGCTGCTTTGCTAAGAATTAAGAAGAGTTCATCTTCACCCGTGTTTGGTTCAAAGCCTAGACCACGATACAGCAGTCCTTCATTAGGAGCCCTGAGTGTTTCTTCACCAAGCTGGCGAGGGACAGCTCAACATTATTATTCCCCCATCAACCTTTATCATTCATCAGATGCTTTCAAACAAGATGGTAAGTGTCAGAGGAAACGATACCATTTCAAGTTAAACAGGCAAGAAGACGTTATTCAAGACAATTGCAATAGGGGTCAAGGCTATTGCAATAGTGGGGAGAGGTTGAACTCAACTCCCCTAAAACAGAAAATGGCAGAGTTTCTAAGACCAGGATAAAAGAGAAGACACTGAGGAAGAGGTTGGTCAATGTGATTAGGTCACCTGTGTTTATTAACGGGTGGTTGTCAAAGTTAGTCTCTTACCCTCCTGTAGAGACTGAAAGAGCCCTCTCTTTCTTGATCATTACATTTTATTTTTAAATAATATATATGTTAGTTGATAGTATTACAGATATCTCCCATTTCTCCCCCCTTTACCCTTCTCCTCCCAGCCCCAACCCCCCACCCCAGGTCTTCACCTTCTATTGCCTGTGTCCATGGTTATGTATATAAATATATAAGTTCTTTGGTTGATCTTTTTTTGTCCCCCCAACCCTACATCGAGGTATGTCAATCTGTTCCATGCCTCCCTGCTTTCGCTCTGATTTTGTTGGTCAATTCATTTTGTTCATTAGATTCCACAAAGAAGTGAGATAAGGTGATATTTGTCTCTCTCAGATTGGCTTATTTCATTTAGCATAATAGATAATTACATTTCAAAGAATGACTCCATTCTTTGAGAGATCCTTGAGAGAGACATCCCTGGGTTTTAAAAATGGCCAGAAACTGAAAGAAAATTTTCATGTCACAGGGGCAGAGAAGGAATCTTAATTGAAAGTTTTCTAAAGTAAATGCTCTAAGAAAAGGGAGTTAGGGGACTACAGTTAGTAAGAAACCTGCTTAAAGTTTAGTCAAACTGAGGGAAATCTTAAGGCCTCCTTGGTAATAGGTATGTTTTCTGTCCCACACATATTTCAAAAAATGTATATATATATATACTATCTGAGACCAACTTGATTTAGGATTAAGACTACATAATAAATTCATAGACTGAAAGAAAAAATATAAAATTTCTGAAAGACAATTTAACAGTAAATATTAAGAGCCTCAAAATAGCCATATTCTTTAATCCCATGTTTCATTTCTAGAAATGTATTCTGCATGATAAAATAATAATACACTCAGAGATATAAGTATATGCTAGCTTTACTTATGAGTGGAAAATAAGAAATCATTTAAATGTCCAACACTAAGATATCAGTTAAATGGAGGACTGCTATACAGATATTAACATTATGGGTGGAACAAGATTTTCTAAATGTTCTCTAACTTTTTCACTTTTGGATGTATCAATAAAACAATACAAGGTGGATTAATAGTCAGAGAGAAGCACTAGTATGTGATTATTATCACGTTCTGTGCCAGGCTCTTTTGTATAGCTTACATCAATTATACTCTCAACAAATATGTAAGACTAGAGGCCCGGTGCATGAAATTTGTGCACAGGTAGAGTCCCTAGGCCTGGCCAGCGATCAGGGCCGATCCAGGCCTTCTGGCTGCTGGCTGGGACCTTCCTTTGTTCCACATCGCCCCCTGGTGGTCAGTGCACATCATAGCAAGCGATCGAACTTCTGGTCTCCTGGTCGAACTCCCGAGGGGACACTTTGCATTTTAATCTTTTATATAAATGGATGTAAATTCTTACTGTTTTCAATGGGAATGGAAACTGAAGGGCAGATAAGTATCTTTGAAAAGGTCACAGTGCAAATAAGTAGTGTTAAAGAACAAAATTCAACTGAATATATTTGAAGACTTAATTGGCTTTATTAAATTTCTGAATAGAGCAACATCCCAGGGGTTATATAACATGAAAGTTTGGGAGGTTTTTTTTTTTTAAATACATATAAGCAGAAGGGTGGGCAGGGGATTTATTAGCAAAAGAAAAGAAGGGAAAATTATTTCCTCCCATTCTTATGGGAGGAAGGAAACGGCAGAGGTTTCCTCTTGCATATCACCTCACTATCATTGAGCAGAAAATTCCAGAATGATCGCTTTAAATTCCACTCCTGGGAGAGGCTGAAACTGCAATTAGATTAGTTAATGAAATTTTGGTTTGGTGACATGTCTTAGTAAAAGTGAATCATTTGGACTGCTGTTTCTTGTTTTAACATTTCCCACCTTTTTATCAAATTCTTAGCCTGTGTGATATTCACAGGCCATGTGTTTCTGTTTAATCCCGGGGATACTCACAGGTCATGGATTTAGGTTGAAAATGCTTAAATTTGCCTTTTCTTCATTCCCTTTTGATATTGCAGTCTTATGGATACCTTTTCCTGCAAACTTACATTTCAAGCATGTGAGAGGGAGATTATTCGGATAACTCTAAATAGGATAAATCCCAGTGCTTTGATTGTACTTTGGAGCCATAGTCTCCAAGACGCAAACCAATCAAAGAAAGACGCTTGTTAAAGTAACCACCTTTTAAAAAAAATTCTTTATTGTTTAAAGTGTTACATATGTCTCCTTTTTCCCTAGTCATTCCCACCCCCTAGCACATGACTCACCCCTCTACTGTCTATGTCCATGGGTTATGGTTATATGCATGCATACAAGTCCTTTGGTTGATCTCTCACCCCCGCCCCCATCCCCTTCCTCCTCCTTGCCTCCACCTTCCCTTTGAGGTTGGATGGTCTGTTTGATGCTTCTATGTCTCTAGATATATTTTAGTTCATCAGTTTATGTTATTCATTATATTCCACAAATGAGTGAGACCATGTGATATTTATCTTTCTCTGACTGGCTTATTTCGCTTAACATAATGCTCTCCAGGCCCATTCATGCTGTTGCAAATGGTAAGAATTCCTTCCTTTTTACAGCAGCGTAGTATTCCATTGTGTAGATGTACCACAGTTTTTTAATCCACTCATCTGCTGATGGGCACTTAGGTTGTTTCCAAATCTTTTCTATTGTAAGTTGTGCTGCTATGGACATAGGGATGCAGTAATTATCTTTTTAAGCTAAGTGATCTTATGTAACTGAGTTTCAACTGCTCCAGAAGTGTTGATGTAGGTATAGCAGTGATGTTGACCACAGCACAGATACCTTCTTGTTCAGCTGAAAATTAATCAAGGGCTCTTCAATGTCTCCACAAGTTAAGTTAAGGCTATTCCCATTTACATTTCCTGCTAACCAAGGAAGTAGGACTCTGCCAAGTTAGCAAACTGCATCATGAAAGGACCCCTGGTAGGTTTGTTACTGACTGGGTCACTGGCTGGGACATCAGTTCTTCTCAACGCAGAAAAGGTTTTAAGGTCAATGAAAATGAAAGTAAAGCAAAATGGGATTTATTAAAAATACACTCCAAGCAAGGAGAGGGCCAGTCAAAAGAGACATTGGGCCCGTACTCTTGGGTTATATGGTTTAAAAGAGGGATTTTCTGGGAGGAGAATTCCATTTGCAGTCAGGGATGATTGGCTAAATTTATAACTAAATTTATATAACTGAATTTATTCTGCCCATGCCCTTACCCATAATGCACTGTAGAAAAACCATGGCGGGGAGGGGTTGTCAAAATCTTTTAATGGAAAATTTATTATAATTAGTCCAGGATCCTCGTAAGGTCAAATTGAGGCCCTTTTATTTTCCTCTGAGCTTGTGCCTAGAACCACTGGTTCTGAACCAGGCTGCTAGCAGTCTGCTGGCTGCTGGCTGCTGGTTGTCCATCGAGGTGGTCTGAAGGCAATGTTGGTCTGATCCCTGTCAGGACCCCAGGACAGGTCCCACCCCAGCCACTCATGTCTAACTTCCTACCTAACAGGCTCTTTCTTAGCAGTTAGGGGCATTGCCCAGCTGTGCACCAGCTCTCTAGGCATACATAGACCCAAGGAGAAAGATAACCATGATGACAAGTGTAAATCCAGTCAGAGCATGATTGCTCATTCAAGCCAGGGTTGAAATAGGTTTTCTTATAACTTTAAATAAAAAGTTGTTTTGAATTACAGAGGTTACCCTCTTAGCAATGACTTGGAAGATACAGATGATGGCATTATCTTTTCAGGTCAATACCAGTATAAAAGAAAGAAAAATAAGGAGGGAAGGAAGGAAGGAAGGAAGGAAGGAAGGAAGGAAGGAAGGAAGGAAGGAAGGAAGGAAGGAAGGAAGGAAAGAAGGAAGGAAGGAAGGAAAGAAGGAAGGAAGGAAAGAAGGAAGGGTTTCATGTTTAGCTAAGTAGGAAGTCTGATCTCTTGGGTGGAAGTTGTCTATATTGATATCAGTCTCTTCTCTTCTTAGTCATTTTTGAAGGTCTCCAGCGTTTATACAGAATTAAATGCCAGATGCAGCTTTCTTTTTTTGTTGTTTTTTTGTTTTGTTTTGTTAATCCTCACCCAAGGATATCTCTTCCATTGATTTTTAGAGAGAATGGAAGGGAGGAGGAGAGACACACAGAGAGAAACATCGATGTGAGAGAGACTTATAATTGATTGGTTGCCTCCTGCACGTGCCTTGACTGGAGCATGGGATGGATCTTGTAACTGACGTTCATACCCTTGATCAGAATCGAACCCAGGATCCTTCAGTCTGAGGCCGATGCTCTAACCACTGAACAAAACCAAGGAGAGCCAGGTGCAGCCTTCTTTAGTTGTGAGGTGTGTATCCAAGGCTCAGCACCTCCAGTTTTGCAGCAGTGGCAATGCTTGGGAGTACTTGCTAAGATTCCTTTCAATAGAGCTCAAGGGCTGTCCTCCTTTGAGGATGCTTCCAGAATATCCATCCTCCAGGCATTAGAATGTAACCACAGCATCCCTTGAATGGAGATCTGGAAAATCTTCCTTACTCTGTTAATAATAAACTCAAGCAAACGACATTAAAGACTTACATAGCTAATGACATTAGCATGAGACGACAAGGGACCAGCAGAAGATTATATACCAGTAGGCACTGGTCTACCAGTGACTATCTTGTGTGGAATGAAAACACATTTTCTTTGCCATTATAAGCCATCAGTTTTGCGACAGGAAAACATACATGTTGTAACAAGGACATATTGATAACCCATATTACGTGGAAGGAGCTCAAAACGTTCCGAAGAAGGAGGTCTGAGACCTCTCAGGACCAAATAGTTTTTCTTAAACTCACTATGGTGGAGGAAAGAATGCAAAAATCCCCAACATGGGGTTTATCAGGGAGCATGGACAATCCATGTGGCTGTCTTGGGTTTTTCATAACCTTGACTATGTGTTTAATGAATAGCCATTTTTTATCCATCTTAATTTCTCTCATTCAGGAGCACACTGTTGCCATGTTATAAAAACATCAGTATGGCCAAAGTCTGGCACTGAGGGGCCATTTTTGCAGAAGCTGAATGGACCACATCCTCCACATGTGCCACAGTCTTTATAGATTCCGTTGCTGCTGCCTTTGCCTGAAAGTTAGCCAGGGCACGTCCCTGATACTCAGGTTCAGTCCTTATAGTGTGAGCCTCAGTTTGGGTGACAGACAGCTTATGCCAGGACATATCAGACTTCCAGGAATCCTATTTAATAAAGAGCAAATATGCTAATTGACCCTCACGCCATGGCAAAGATGGCTGCTCCCACAGCAAATAAGAAGGGAATATGCTAATTGACTGCCATGCCCTCAAAGATGTCAGCACCCACAGCCACAAGATGGCCAGCAGGGGAGGGCAGTTATGGGCAATCAGGCCAGCAGGGGAGGGTAGTTGGGGGGGACCAGGCCTGCACAGGAAGGCAGTTGGGGACAACCAGGCCAGCAGGGGAGGGCAGTTGGGGGCAACCAGGCCTGCAGGGGAGAGCAGTTGAGGGTGACCGGGTCGGCAGGGAAGGGCATTTGGGGGTGACCGGGCCAGCAGGGGAGGGCAGCTGGGGGCAATCGGGCCGGCAGGGGAGCAGTTAGGCATCGATCGGGCTGGCAGGGGAGTGGTTAGAGGGTGATCAGGCTGGTAGGCAGAAGCGATTAGGGGCAATAAGGCAGGCAGGTAGGCAAGTGGTTGGGAGCCAGCAGTCCTGGATTGTGAGAGGGATGTCTGACTGCCATTTTAGGCCCAATCCCAGATCGGGCCTAAACCAGCAGTCAGAAATCCCCTGAGGGGTCCCAGATTGGAGAGGGTGCAGGCTGGGCTGAGGGACAACCCCCCCCCCCCCCAAGTGCACAAATTTTGTGCACCGGGCCTCTTGTTTTACATAATGTCTGAAACTCATAGAACATATACAGACACAATGTAACTAAAACTTATTACTTCTTATTTGACAATGTTACCCATGTAATTAAACATATCAAATAAGCCCAATTAGTTCAAAATCTCCCTTTTTATAAGGAGAGAGACAAATCCTTTGATATTTTCCCTGAACTCTCTGAAAAATATCAAAGTTAGTTTGGGGTCAAAAAGACTATTTAGAATTTGATTCTTATGAAGTTTGTCAAAATATCAAAAGGTCCTAAAGCACTTGACTAAATAGGATCACAAGTTATTATGAAGTAATACTTAATTATTTGACCAAAGCAACATCAAAAGATTTCAAAGACAATTACAGAAGGTTAGCTCTAACTATTGAGAAGATACAGTTTTCTTAACTAATCAAAGACCTAGTTCAGACAACATAAAACACAGAAAAATTATTGGATAAAACAGTGTTTGCTTTCTCAATAGATTACTTGAAAAGAGAAACCTTTTGGCAGATGAAAGAAAATTAAGTTTGGAGCTTACATAAGTACACCATTGATATTAAACTTTAATTTTTAAAACCCTTACCACTCACTTAGCCATATTAGTTACACAGGCAAAAGTCTCTCTTTATCTCTCTCTCTTCTACTTTTTGTATATATTTAGTTTGTCCTTCATAGCCAGAAGTTCTAGTTTAAATAAAATTACTCTAATTTCCCTTAATAAAAATGCCTCTTCATTCTTTATTCTATTTCTGAGCAAAAAACCCACATCTTACTATATATAGTCACCCTTCTTATTATTTCTAGTGGTGTCAATTACATATATTAGAATTTTTAACCTTTAAAAACTTAAAATTTTAGCCAGACCCGGTTTGGCTCAGTGGATGGAGCATCGGCCTGTGGACTGGAGGGTCCTGGGTTCGATTCCAGCCGGGGGCATATGCCTGAGTTGTGGGCACATCCCTGGTGAGGGATGTGCAGGGGCCGGCTGGTCGGTGTTTCTCTCTCATTGATGTTTCTGGCTCTCTGTCTCTCTCCCTTCCTCTCTGTAGAAGAATTGGTAGAATATATTTAAAAAAAAAAAAACCAACTTAAAATTTTAGTAAAATATAAGAAGTAAACAATGATAAACTGTCTTATATATTAGTTGTCTGTGGCTTGGAAAATTTATAAATACTTTTTATTATTTTTGGAAATGTACTTTCTCAGAGTAAGTTACTCAGTGTGACATATGACATGTTAATAATAAACTCAATTTTATCTTTATTTTTTCTGCAATCAGAAGCCAAAATTACATAAACTTATGTTCAGTAATTAATTTTCAGTGTTTTTTCTTATTTGGAAATGATCTAGATATCTTCTATATATATAAAAGCCCAAGCAACTGAATGAATGACAGAACGACCGAACGACTGGTCGCTATGACGCACACTGACCACTGGGGGAAGACGCTCAATGCGGGAGCCGGTGGTCAGTGCACTCCCACAGCTGACCAACTTCCCGCTGTTTCTCCCCCGGCCAGCCAGCCTCAATGGCCCCAATCAGGCTGGCTGGCCAACCTCCCACCACCCCGATCAGCCTAGGGACCCCACCCGTGCATGAATTTGTGCACCGGGCTTCTAGTTTAATATAATTTCCATCACCTAATTTAACTTAGCAAAACCTTAAGGTTTCATAATACTGAAAATATTTGGAAAACTTATTTGAAAAGTTTACCTAAAAACTTTTAACCCTACTTATATATATTTAATTTAATCACCCGTAATTATGTTTAGATTACTTATAAAACTTTCATATCAAGTTATAAATAATGTGGATTTATTTGAGTAGAAAGAGTTCATCCAACAACACTAGCAGAGCCAAACATTAGACACCAAGCACTGCAGTGGAGAAAGATTGGCTATTTTATGGATGGCCCCGCCCAGGGGGAATGGGAAGCTAATGCTCTGAAGCTGGAACTCCAAGATAGTGTGTAGATTACAGAGTATAAAAGGAAAATTTGTAACCACACAGAAACCTGTTTTCCTTCATGTGGCCTTTTATTTTGATTTTTTTTTTTTTTTGATTCAACTTGCCTCCCCTAGGGCCCTGACTCACCTACTTCCCTCTCTCTCACTTGCTTAATTGTTAAGCCCTCAGGACAATGAGTTCCTGGTCAGCATTCAAAAGTCTTAGAAACAAGGCCCTGGGTCCACTGACTATTGAGACAGAGTTTTCAATCAAACTAAACATAGTCCCTTGGTCTCAGTTGTGTTTTGACTCTGGACCCAGGAAAAGGAAGCGGAACAAATCCTTGAGGAACTGGATAGAACCACTCCATGGCTGACATCAGGACCAAATGCAATGATCAACATGAAATTTTACTTTTCTCTATTACTGGACTGAGGAGAAATATTTGAGAATATTCCTGGGTTTCATAAATTCTTTGCTTGTGGTCCTTAGATGGGTCTCTTACCTAGGAGTGAAAGATACCTGAGAGGAATCATATGTAGCTTTAGGTGGCTTTATTTGAATAGGTAGCTGTTTTTTCACAGCAGAAAGGCAGTTCAGACAGAACCACTGGAATGAGTACTGGAATAAAGGAGAATAGAGGGGAGCAGTAGCAGTTATGTCAGCCATGTAGTTTTCTGTGTTAGGTACCTTTTATCTTTTTAATTTGCTATTAGACTTTGCAATGAATCTTTTCATAACACTACTTTCAAATTCTGAAACATTTTGTAAACTCTTGCAAACATTTTGTAATAATTAAATTAGAGATCTCATTCTGATGGTTCAGTTTAGGAACACTTATTTTCAAGTGCACTTAAACAATTTTATCTAACCAGAATTCTCCTCACAATGGCTATTGCAACTCAAGAATCTCCAGCAAGATTCTCTCTCCTTTGCAAATATATGCAGCTTCTAGGACTGTAATTCGTAAACATAAAATAAGCAGGTGTGCTAAAAGATGGCACACTCAATTTTTTGATATAATACATCCCATCTCTTAATATTCACTTGAAGGTCTCCTGTTGGAGCCTGTCCAGCTCAAATCGAATGCAGTCTGATTCCAGGACCCAGTTCTTAAGTTGGACTCAGTTTAAAATCCCACTCCTGTGAGAGGCTGAAACAGCAACTAGTTTGATTATTAACTTTTGGTTAGCAAGAGTGATTCCATTTGGGCCTGTTCTTTCTTTTTTTAACAGCAGTATAGTCAAATATTTTGTTCACATTATCTACTGATTTTAAGTCCAATACACTTTGGGCTACCTTTTAATTATGATTGACGAAGGACTGAACATTCAAAGAAACATTTTGCAAGAACTGCCTGGAAAGACTCCATAAATGTCAAATTGGGTTGTGGTGCCAATCCCAAGCTAACTCACGCTGCATGATTATGCCAATTGTTTCCACGTGGAGCATCATCTCATAGTGTTGACATTTAAAATTTATTTAAGCATAGTGCTACCTACTTTAAAATGTTTTATTTTTCAAAATACTTACACTTAATACAAGTTTTTTAATTCCCATAACATGTTCTGTGATAGACAATATGAAGAGAACTAGAAGACAAGCCACAGACTTGTCTTATAAAATATTTAAAAAATTTTTTTATCTGATATATGACTATTACCTAGAAATATAGAAATAACTCTTAAAACTCAATATAGGATAATCACCTGGTTAAAAATATGGGCCAAAAACTTTAACAGATGCCTCACCAAAGAACATACACAAATGATAAATAATTATGGAAAACAATGCTTCACATCATATGTCATCAGGGAAATACAAATTAAAACAATGAAATACTACTATCTACTTATTAGAATGACCAAAATCCAGAACGCTGAAAACACCAAATGCTAGTGAGGATGTGGATCTACAGGAATATTGTTGGTGGGTATACAAAACGGTACAGCCCCTTTGGAAGGCAGTTTGGCAGTATCTTACAAACCTAAACGTACTCTTAACATAATCCAGCAATTATGCTCCTTGGTATTTTTGCAAAAGATTTGGAAATACATGTTCACATAAAAACCTGCACGTGGATGTTTTATAACAGCTTTATTCATAATTGAAAATCTTGGAAGCAACCAACATGTCCTCAAATATGTGAATAGATAAATACTGTGGTACATCCAGACAATGGAATATCATTCAGTGCTAAAAAGAAATTAGCTATTAAACCATGAAAAGACATAAAGGAAACTTAAATTCACATTGCTAAGTGAAATAAGTAAATCTTAAAAGGCTACAGTAAAAAGATTAGCGGTTTCCAGAGATGGGGAGTTAGAGCAGAGATGAGTAGGCAAAGGAAAGGTGACTTTAGGGCAGTGAAAATACTCTGAATGATATCATAATGATGAATATGTCACTATACATTTGTCCAAACCAAAGACTGTACAAAACCAAGAATGAACTTTAACATAAACTATAGACTGGGTAATTATGATATGTAAATATATGTTTACCTTTGGTTTTTAAAAAAAGTACTACTCTAGTGAGTATGAAAGAAGGTATGCATGTGTGGGGGTGGGAGATACATGAGAAATCTCACTCCTGTGAGAGGCTGAAACAGCAACTAGTTTGATTATTAACTCTCAATTTTATTGTAAACCTAAAAATGATTTTTTAAAAAGTCTTTTAAAAATCCCATTACATTAACTAACGTCATATTCATCAGGAGAGATGTGTTGTGATTGTTGTTCTTTAGGCATCATTATTTTACAGATGACAAGATGGAATGTACAATCAGGCACCTCCTAATAGCATTTCAGTCGATGACAGACGATGTACAGGACAGTGGTCTTGTAAGATCCTAATAGTGCTAAATTAACTGTAAGAAATGGAAGCACGTGTGGTTCGGGAGGGATTTTTTCCCCTTTGACAGGAGACATCTCTGTGGGGTCTGGCAATGTATTCCCTCTCACTCACAGCACCTCAATTATGAGTGCATAGGTTATATCTCAGCCAGTCAGCCACTGACCTGTTTTAGCACAAAGGAGTCTGTCCCCCAGGTGCTACCTACTCAGAGGGTCTGATCAGAGCCCTCCCAGATCTAGTCTGATGGCCTTCAGAGGGCATTATGTAAGTTCTTTGTTGAGGACCTCAGGTCCTGTACAAGGACACAGGTCCACAGGAGCTGCCTTAACAAATTTCAGTGCCACTGCCTCTTTAGTGAAAGCTTTCGGTGATAGTGTGCAGACAGCCTGTCCCTGTACTTTGGAAATATTTTCAGGTTGTAATGATATGAAACAGAGGTAAGTTTTATTTCTTCCATTAATTCAATGCCAGAGAGAGTCCTTTATGCCAAATAAGGTCAGTGGAGACAAAAACAAATTTCCAAATTCAAAATATTGAGTCCTCTGTTATTCACTCTCTCAATGTTAAACACCCTATGTTTTTTTAAATGAATCCCACAAAGTTTCTTCATGTGACCACTGCTCCAACATGCAGTAGCCAAAACACATCACCATGACAACCCACTGTGTCCCTCTATCTCTGTATCTTGTTTTCTTACTCCTCCCGATCCTCAGGCCACCTTTCAAGCCTCCTAACAGTTATTATCTTGGTGAGTTATGCCTCACCCAGCCTGTTTCTCCTCAATATTTCCAGTTAATCCAGCCCACATCCCTGTCCATGGAGCATTGTTGACAGCTTTGATATTCTGCTTCTAACCTTGTTGGAAGGAAACAGGGGAGGGCTTGTGGGATTGTGTTTATAAAGTCTACAATAGTGTACAGTAATGTCATAGGCCTTCACATTCACTCACCACTCACTTACCATCTCATAGTGAGACTTCCAGTCTTCCAAGTTTCATTTATGGTAAATGTCCTATACAGTTGCCTACAGTGTTCAGTACAGTAACATGCTAGGAGAAATAGGCAATCCCAAATAGCCCAGGTGTGTAGTAGGCTATACTACCTAGGTTTGTGTAAGTGTACTCTATGAAATTTGTGCAATGATGAAATTGCCTACTGATACATTTCTCAGAATATCCTATCTAATAAAGATGGAATATGCAAATTGACTGTCACCTCACAACAAAATGGAGGCACCCACAGCCAATAAGGAGGGAATATGCAAATTGATGTGGCAAAGATGAGGCGGGAGGCAGCGGCCAGAGCAGGGAAGCTGGTGCCAGCAGCCAAGGGAAGGAAGGCCTATTCTTGCAGGAATCTTCCTGCATTGGGCCTCTAGTATCCCTATAATTAAATGACACAGGATTGTATTAAGTGAATTATGAGATTCTTTTGTTTTTTGTATAATTAGGTTCTAGTCCTTTGTTCTCTCCTTCCAAATGTAAGTTAACATAGCTCACAATGATAAATAAAATACAGTTAGAAAATATAAATTAAAACATATGAAAATGATGAAAACAACAAATATTCAGACATGAAATGGAGCCAGGTTTAAGACTAATTTAAAGTATATATTCATACCTGCTTTGGATAATTAGCAGTCAAGGAAACAGTTACATGTTTCTCATTTTTCAAGGATTAAAATAAAATACTAATTGAGTAGAAGCACAGCTATTGCTGACACTAAGATCAGACAAATTTTTTCTGGAGAGTCCTTATTAATAATTAATTGATATAAAGGCCAGTGACCTGAACATTATTCTTATTGGCTCCATAACAGTGATTTTCATCTGCTTCAGTAAAGGCAGATGAAACCCAAACATCAACAAAGTGAGAAGTAATTATCTAAAAATGTGCTTCTTAATCTTTAATGTGCAAAGAATCACTTGGGAATATTGTTAAAACTGAACTCCGTTCAACAGATCAGAAGTAGGGCCAAATAATCGGCATTTATAAAATGCTCCCAGTGATGGTGACACTGCTGGTCTGTGGACCATACTTGAGTGTCAAGGCTGTAGGCTGGGAACCAGTTTGATATAATTTAAGTCATCTGCTGCTCTAGATTAACCCCCATTTAGAGTACTAGGAAGAATAAACAGTCTGTGCCGGGGTCCAACCCCAGCAGGTCCAGGGGTTCCCAACGGTGCGGACGGAGTCGGCGAAGAAGGAATGACACAGAGACAGCGTTCAGTTGATCAGCAGCCTAGCCAGGATCTCTAGCCAGGATCTCCAGCCAAGTTCTGGTCTGGATCTCCAGAGAGGTTCTGCTCAGGTTCTCCAGTCAGGTTCAGTCCAGGTACTCCAGTCAGGTTCAGTCACCAGGTCCCAGTCAGGCTCTCCTGCCAATCTCCGCAGTCAGGTTCAGTCCAGGATCTTTTGCCATGCTCTCTCGCCAGGCTCCGCCTCCAGGCTCCGAGGCCAGTCCCTATCCAGGATCCTCCGGCATGCTCTCGCCAGTGAAGTTCTTCTGTCTCTAGAGAACGTTCTGTGTAGGTTCTGTGCCTAGGCTCTGTCTCTCTTGGTCCTGTCTTCCTGGCCCTGTCTCCTAAGTTCTGTGTCTTGCTGTCTTCTGAATTCTGTCTCATGAGTTCTGTGTCTGAAGTTCTGTGTTATAAGCTCTGTGTCTTGCTGTCTTGTTACATCTGTATTTATACCAGTTCATTTTAATCCTGTCAATCTCTATTACAAAGGTTAGGGCGTTTCTTATCTCCATTCCAGGGAGTAAAGATTATGTAGCTTAAGCATGATTGTTTGTAGTTAAATTGATTAACTACCCGCCTGGCACTTAGTTAAGGAGTTTTATTCCCTCCCTAACTTCAGGGGAAAATCCCTACCTGGGGATTCAACCTTTCTCAGAGAGGTGACCTTGGTTAAAACACAGCGCCAAGAAGGTGAGCAAACACATTAAGAACCGTATGCCATATATGCCAGGTCCCTTGAAACAGCAAGGATGGACCGGCTCCCGGCAAGTCTGAATATTTTTTCAAGTAATCTTTCATAACTATTGTTTTCTCATCTGATCCTTTGATAGATCTTGGCTAGATGTGGCTTTGAGTTTGTTCTCTCTGACAAGAGCCTGACATATGGCTTTCGTCAGGCAATTCCCTTTAGTTTTAATAGAGAGTAAAGCTGGGGTTGACATGCTCTCGTGAAAAATGAGAAAACTAACAGAGCCTGAATACAAAGCCATCCCACTCCTGCTCAGAATTAAGCCCAGAAGTACCCCAGGTAGAGCTAAGGTTTCCCTAAGAAATGTAAAAATCTAGTTTGCAGAGCAATTTGGGAAAGCGATTCCACTTCTGTGTTACAGAAGAAACTTGCTCACACATGCACAAGGCAATATGAAAGTATGTTCACTGCAATATATTTAATTTTTAAAAATTAGAAACAACTTGAAGTCCATCAGAAGAGAAATGGATACATAAATTCTACTTTTCATTCATTCAAAACTTAAAACTGTTAAAGTGAATAGACTATATCTTTATGAGACAAAATGGATATCTCAAAATATGGGTTAGTGATCAAGAAAAGTTACAGAATATTACATGTAATATAATACCACTTATGTAAAAAATAAAAATAATGTACTATTTATGGATACATGTATGTGGTATAATTTTAAAAACATGGACCGAAGAGAGCAAGTTGACTATAATGCCTACCTCTGAGGACAAAGGGAGATTGAGAGCAGAGAAATGGTACCAGGGTAGGGAAGATAGTTGAACTCATCTGTGATATTTCATTTCCTAAAATAAAAGAAATGAAGCCAATGTGGTGGTACATATTGTAGGCAGAATCTAAAATGGCTCACCATGAGGTCTACCTCCTGGTATTTACAGTGTAACCTCTTCCCCTGGTGAGCTCAGGTTAGTAACCTGCTTCTGGAAAATAGATTATGGCAAAAGTAATGGAAAATGACTCTCCACGTTGGGTTAAAAAAGACCGGGTTCCATCTCACTTCCATTCCAAAGAAGATGCTTAATCAAGACCTGAATAACAAATTTCAATTAACTCTAGGGATTGGCTGCCTAGAAAATAATACCGATTTTTTGAGATAACCACAGACAGAAAATTAGAATAGATAAGATTTATGAAGAAACCCCAAAATCATGATATTGTAAGAGGAGTTCTCTGTAGAAAATTTAAAAGTAGGGTGAGGACATCAACAAAATGAACAAATGTTACATTTTTTACTGTCTCATGGCCTCTGTGAGTCAGGAAAGCAAATGTGGTTTAACTGGGTCCTCTGGGTCTGAGCCTCTCACAAGGTAGGACCGCAGTCTCATCCAGAGACTTACAGGGCACAGAGCCACCCGTGAGCACACTCACCTCCATGATTGTTGACAGGATCCAGCTGCTAAAGATTGCTACACTGAGTGTCGCCACTGCCCAGGGCCATTCTCAGCAGGCCTCTCCACAGGGTAGCCCACAACCTGGTAGCTGACTGCCAATGGCAGGAGGAATCCAGAGAAGGGAAGGCCGGCTGACAAGCTGGCCTCAAGAAGAGTAAATCAGTCAGTCACTGACACTTGACTGAGGTGAGACTGTGGAGCCAGTCAATAAATACACATATTTGAGCTAGACTCGTAAAGGGGAGAAGAGAAATGGAGCAGTATCTGGAAGGGAGAAGGCTCCTCCTTGAAGTCAAGCAATCAGAGAAGTCCTCAAAAATTGTTTTGCTTTCAACCTGATATTGTTAATTTGGGTAATGACTATGATCACTCTTCAAACTGTTCCACAGACCAAGAAGTATTATCTAGCTAAAAAAAAAAAAAAAAAAAAAAAAAAAAAAAAAAAAAAAAAAAAAAAAAATTGAATTGTTAGCAATTACTTGGAAGTACTTGTTTTAAATATAAGTAATGTAATTTAATTGATTTTTAAAATTTGCTAAGGTTTTCATTAGAAGTTCTTATGATGATATAGGTTAATTAAGAGCCTTTAGGAGTCAGCACCTCAAACACCTGCATGTCTTGCTTTAAGATTTTGTGATGTAGACAAGGATTACTAGTAACCACTGCTGATAACATATGTGTCCTTTCCTTTATAAATGAAAAGCCAATAGTCTTTCACTTAATAGCCAAAAGTCTTTGACTTAATCTTGTTATGTTGTGGTGATTTTAGTAGGAGTAAACTTAATCAAGTGTAAGGTGCATCTCCTTCTATTTGTGATAAAATGGTTAGGTTTACATATTTTATCTTCCTTGCACAGAGGCATTCTGAATTTGGAGGGATTCTGACTAGAAAGTTCATACTCCTAGTAGGGGAGATTCAGAGACTACAAATCCTATCTCAGGTGGAAAAAATAGGTGGTTTTTAGAAGCAGTTGGAGTGAATTATTTATTACTAAGGTTAAGCATATAATTTTTGGATCTCTTTATGCCCTCAGTGATAAGCAGAACTTGCAATTTATATGACACACTGAGCCTGCCCACCCTTAGGAGTTTCTACCGCTGGCTTCTGACATTTGGGATATTCCTGTGACCTACCAAATTTGTTACTACATAGCCTCAGTACCTTTGGCTGAATTTCATTGTTAATATAGCTCATTTCCAGATTGGACGAAGCTTGTGAGCGATGGCGTCAAGACACAACATGAACTCTGTGTTGACAGTTAGTTACCTGTGTTTCTTCAAAATACCTTTTCTTGGTAAATTGTTTTGCATGTCCAAATACAATACTTGAATGATCTTTCATGAGCATAAGAATTCTCTCTGGATGGGAAAAAGGTATTTCACTTAGAAGATATATTCCTATTTTAATCAGATTACTCCAATTTCTCTCAGTTTAAAATGAGAACATGTTCTAATAAAAACCTTACAAATCCATGACCATTCATTTAAACTTTGCAATTTTATTTTGTACTGTATTCTTAATTTTTAGAGCTATTGTTATTATTTTATATTATTGTGCTATTTTTTGCAGTTTAACTATATGCCATTTGAGCAAAGACCATGCTATATACTCCTCTTTATCCTCTTTCAGCCCTAAAAGCAGTGCAAGCTAACTAGGAACTTAATAAATATTGATAAATAAAGAGGCATCTAGTTGAGGAATTTGAAGTCTGAATTTAGGTTGAATTTCTACACTATGATATATTATTTGCCTAAATATTTCTCAACTAAACTGTGTATTTTTTGTTGCAAATGAAATGCAATGCCCTCCCTCTGTTGACAGGGTGCCTAGTGGTTCATCATCTTCTGAATGATATCCTTTTATCATTCTCATAAATGATAGCGACTCTGAATCATCTGACCTCTCTTTTATGGCTACATTAGAAAAATGACAAAAAAAATCTATTAAACACTGAAGTTATATTATGTGTGCAACATAATGCCAGTATCCATAAAACATTTATCATAATGCTTTTTAATAAATAATGCTTTAATTCTTAGGACTCCTTGAAAGTTTCATAATGACAATTTATACTTGTTTGACTTTTAGAAAGAATCTTAATTTCTATTTTGAAAGGCAACTTAAAGTTAAAGGAAGGGTTAGATATTTTCTTTAAGAATTCATCCTAGGTGCTCACATGGTGTGAATAGTTTTTTTCCCCTCACATTATAACTGTGTCATTTTAGTGCAATTTCTAGTTAAACATTTCAAAATTTCTGGGAATTATCACATAAAATATATTAATGATCATTAGAAGTGCATTTCCTATGACTGTATGGGATATAATAGGCTAATATTTCCTCTAGATTATACTACTGATACACATAGGTCACATTATATAAATAAGTTAGATACGACCATATGCTAGAGCTAACCAGCAGGTGGAGGGAGTTGGGATCTGGATGAGACCTAATCTTTGAGAAAAATAGGCACAGATGTAATTCTTTAAAAGGGATTTAAGTTTGAAAGGCAAGTTTAGAATATAGGGAGGCATGATAATCTCTGGCCAGGATCTAGGAAACAACAGAAAACATGATCCAACGTCAAGAAGTAAGGCTTCCCTACGAACCTAACTAAAGGAGTCTCAGATTGGATGATACTTAAAACGTCTTGGCAGGAGGAAAGTTAGTATCTGGGTAGCCTATCAATAAGTGGCAATAACTTCAAAAGGGATTAGAGAGGGTGAGATATCAGCTTGATCCCAGGACAGGACTCTACAAGGGAAATCATTGTCTCCATAAATAAAATACATAACAGTGCTCCAAGAAACTCCACTGGGAGAAAGGCCGATCAGCCCAGACTCATCATTGCACAGGAAAGCTTTATCTTGCTGTTCAGGCATCCTCGTGGAAGACTATTGCCAACACTGTGCTAACTTCACAAGCAGCCATTGTTTCTTGCTTATTGCTCTAGTCCAGCGATTTTCAACCGGTATGCCAGAAGAATTTTTAAAAACACGCAATACCTGACTATTTAGTCCAGTGATGGCGAACCTTTTGAGCTTGGCGTGTCAGCATTTTGAAAAACCCTAACTTAACTCTGGTGCCGTGTCACATATAGAAATTTTTTGATATTTGCAACCATAGTAAAAGAAAGACTTATATTTTTGATATTTATTTTATATATTTAAATGCCATTTAACAAAGAAAAATCAACCAAAAAAATGAGTTCGCGTGTCACCTCTGACACGCGTGCCATAGGTTCGCCATCACTGATTAGTCAG
Organism: Myotis daubentonii; assembly: GCF_963259705.1. Taxonomy (NCBI): domain Eukaryota; kingdom Metazoa; phylum Chordata; class Mammalia; order Chiroptera; family Vespertilionidae; genus Myotis; species Myotis daubentonii. The sequence goes on along the minus strand of NC_081848.1, from coordinate 20,170,863 downwards.
AGGCACTGACCTCTTTTCCTTTATATTGTCAAGTAAAAAATGACAACAGCCAACACAAAAATAGCTATATGGTGTGAATGAATCAAACTTATATCCATTTTTTGGTCATATTGACAAATAATAATATGTTGGCAAGCGGCAGAATTTTAGTAATTACCTTATGTGTACCATGAGATGAAAAAGGTTGAAAATCACTGTTTTAGTGTGATTCTAAGAAGGGGTGGCACTTCCCTTTCAGATGTGGTCCAAAAATTTGTGTAGTAGTTTTGTTTGTTTCAGCAATTCTAGGATATATATACTTCTTTAATTTAGTGAGTAGAGGCCAAGAATGCTAAATAACCTATAATTATAATGCACACGTCTCTTAAATCCCTGCCAGACATTCACATGAGTTGAAAATTCTTATCATTTTTGAAACTATAATCTAACTCTGTATTATATTATATACAAGGTATTTTTTACATATGCATATGTCGATGTAAAAATGTGTAAATTACAGAGAGATTATATTTAATTTTGTTAAGAACTTTAACAGGAGTTGTTGACCATTTAGAAAATCATATCACTGAACACCAATGGAACTCATGACATTTGAGTCACTAATCCCACATTTGGATCAGTGCGCATTTGTAGCTGCTTCATTCATGGAGATCTCATGAACAAAAACAAACTTGGATTACTTCCTTATGTCTTATACTAGAGGCCCAAAGCCCCCGCCCACTGCCACCGCGGCCTGGAGTCTCTTCCACCTCTGCCTCGGCCCCCGCCCACTATGGCTTTGTCTGGAGGGAAGGCTGTCTGGAAGGTTGTTTGGCTGTCTGGTCTAATTAGCATATTATGCTTTTATTATAGATTATAACTAAAGGCCTGGTGCACAAAATTCATGCACGGGTAAGGTCCCTAGGCCTGGCCAACAATCAGGACCGATCTGTGGGGTGACCAGCAGAGTGATCTGGGCCCCCACTTGCACCAGCCTTGGTTGGCCTGGTGCCGCTCTCCTGTTGGCCCCGTCCCTTCCCTCCTCCGTCCCCTGCCGCTGCCGCCGCCGCTGGTCACCTCTCTCTGCAGGGTGACCAGTGGTTGAGGCCTGTGGGCTAGGGGAAGCTGCTGTGTTGAGTGTCTGACCCCTGGTGGTCAGTGCATGGCATAGCGACCAGTCATTCCAACAGTCGTTCCACCATTCGGTTGATTTGCATATTAGGGTTTTGTATAGATAGATTGTCACTGAGAATTTACCTATAAATTAAATACTATTTTATGCTACTTCTATTTTTTATTTGCCCTTTTATTAAATTTAAAAATGCATATAAATAAGTTAGAATATTTACTAATTTTTATAAAAGGTGCATTATAAAATAACTGTTATTAAAAGGATTCAAGAACCACTAGCCTAAATATGAATGTGCATCACTTTTCCACAATTCTATGTTGTTTTTCTAGGCTTGCTAAAACCAAAATAGATGAGATTATTACTAAAGCTCAGGATAACAAAAAGGAAAAGGAGAAAGAGGAATCCTATTTATATATATAAAAGCCTAAGTGACCAAACGACTGAATGACTGAATGACTGTAAGACCAGTCAAGCAGTTGCTATGACACACACTGACCACCAGGGGCAGACATTCAATGCAGGAGCTGCCCCCTGATGGTCAGTGCGCTCCCACAGCCAACCTCCTGTGGCTGGCCAACCTCTTGTGATCCCTTCCACCAGCCATCCGGCCCCGTATCAGCCCCAATCAGGGGGACCGGCCAGCGAACCTCCTGTGTCCCCCTCCTTCCAGTGGCCGCCAACCTCCCACGGTCCCTCCCCCTGGTCTGCCAACCTCCTGCAGTCCCTCCTCCTGACTGGCAGCCCCCCTGATCGGCCCCGATTGCTGGCTAGGCCAAGGAACACCATCTGTGCACAAATTCGTGCACTGGGCCTCTAGTATAATAAAAGGCTAATATGCAAATCGACCGAATGTTGGAACAACCTATCGCTATGATGCACACTGACCACCAGGGGGCAGATGGTTAAAGCAGGAGCTGCCCCCTTGGTGGCCAGTGCACTCCCACAGAGAGATCACCTCTCAGCCAGAAGCTGGGCTCATGGCTGGTAAGTGCAGGGGTGTTGGCAGAACCTCTGCTACATCTGTGGCAATGCTAAAGATGTCCGACCTGATGGCCTAAGCCATCCCCCACCCCCGAGGGCCTCCAGAATGTGAGAGGGCACCCGGATTGTGAGAGGGCACAGGCTGGGCTGAGAAACCTGAATGAAAAAATTACATGCACCGGACCTCTAATATATATATATATATATATATATATATATATATATATATATATATATATATATATATACATATATATATATGTGTGTGTGTGTGTGTGTGTGTGTGTGTGTGTGTGTACACACACTGGAGGCCAGGTGCACGAAAGTCATGCATGGGGGGTGTGAGGGGGTGTCCCTCAGCCCGGCCTGTGCCCTCTCGAAATCTGTGACTCCTCAGGTAGGGTCCCTAGGCCTGGGTGGCGATCAGTGCCTATTGGGGCTTTCCTTCCCCCGGCTGCTGGCAGCTGGCCCCATCCTTGCCACTGCCACAGGTTGCCATCGGTGCAGCACTGTCCCCCCTCCCCAGTCACTGGCCGCCTCCCTCTGTGGACAACAGGTGTGGGGTGTGATCGCTTGACTGTCCTTGGCCTCCCTCTGGGGGCGATCATGGGGCCCCCAGGTCAATTGCCCCTCAAAGGGAGTCTCTGCCCAGTGCCGCAGCACTGCTGGTCAGGTAGCCTGGGCCTCCCTCTTTGAGGCGATCAATCGTGGTGATCCGCAGTTGATCACCGTGCAGAGGGAGGCCCTGCCCACCCAGCCGGGGCTCCGTGATGGATTGCAGCTCACAGGGAGGCCCTGCCCACCATGCTGGGGCTCTGAGATCTATCATTGCACACAAGGAGGCCCTTCACACCTGACTGGAGCCCCTTGATTGATCACAGCACAGAGGGAGGCCCTGCCCACCCAGCTGGGGCTCCGCGATCAGTTGCCGGGCAGAGAGTGGCCTGGGCCTCCCTCTGTGTAGCGATCGCGGGGGATGGTGGGGCCTCCTGACCCCCGACCAATCGCATCGCAACTGCCTTGGCTGTCCTGGTACCAGTGCTTGTCATACTGTGGTCGTCTGGAAGGTCATCTGGATGGTCGTTCTGCTGTTAGGTCATTCGGTCGATTTGATATTACGCTTTTATTATTATAGATACATACATTTATGTGAATGTCAGTTTAGATTTATAAGTATAATTCATTAAACATTTCCAATTTATGTCACTCTATATAATTACCTCTAAACCTTGCCCCTGGCTTGCCTCCATAACTGAAATCATCTTGCCCAAATAATCTGGATAGTTTATCTTATTTTTCTGATATAAACCTAAGAGAAAGCTATCCAGAAAAATTTAGTCATTACCTTTCTTACATGTCTACTTCAACATTTTAGTAAACTATTTAAAAATCTATTACTTTCATAAGTGTAAATCCTTTGGGAGGAATATATGTTTCCCTCAGAGAAGAGAGAGAGAGAATGGTGGACCAGGCATGATTTTTATAACTACAGGATATCACATACCCTGAAATGATAGGCCCATAGTAACCAATAGTGAAATATATATAGGCAACTGAAGAGATAGGAACACAGCAACCACATTTTAAAAATTCAAACAAATATGAAAAGAATAAAAATATAAAAGTTTTTACAGAGATGATAAATAAGACTAACAAATCCAAGCTATGCCTAGGTGATATAAGGTGAACAGAACAAAGGAAAAAGATACGTTCTTGAAAAAGAAATTCTTGAACCTGCAAGCTATACAAAATGACATGAATATATATCTATCAAAAGTCTTGAAATTAAAGGATGAGGATAAAGGCCTACGGGCATCCAGTCATAAACTCCAATCACTGGGGAGTGAAGAAAGTCAGTCTAGAACTCAGACATCACCATGGTAATATTAAATGTGAACAGAGAGAGAGAGAATGGAAGGATATCTATAGTCAATAATAGTGAATGCCTCATTTGATACCCAGTCAAGTTTTTTTTAGTTGTAAAGACAACAAACAGATATTCTTAACCATATAACAAGGAATATAGCACATATAAACTTTAAATTAGGGAAAAATAGGAAGCAGAAATGGAAAACCATAATGAAAAGACATAATCAATGTTTAATATCATAGTAGGTAATAACTATGAATAAGAAACCATGTGAACTGTGATTAACAAACAAAACTGAGAAAATTTAGGAAATAAAGTGGGGGGAAAATTTTAGGAAATAAAGGAAGTGAGGAAAAGGGTGCTGATTTCATCATTCTTTGTAGCAGAGAAACAAAGATCATTACAAAACTGAATCCTCTTCTGAAGAAAAACACTTGACATATGAATCTAATATTTCACAGACACTAACCACTAGCATTTTAAGTTCAGCCACTTACAAATATTTGTAGTCTGTTCATTAAAAGTCCGTTCAAGAAAAAACACTCTCAAAAACATTCGTCCTGTGAAAAATTAACGTTGTGTGTGATTGTTGTGTAAGACTCCCTCCACGTTCTGCATGGAGAAGGGTTTGGTATCTGAAAGTGGAGCCGCACAACAAATGAGAGAAAAAGACACGAGATAATTTTGCAATATTGGGGGACCAGGCGGCAAGTCCCAAAGGACTTCCTCCGTGCTCAGGCCTCACCAAGCTTTTATTGATCTGGGATGCACCCATAGCATAGCCCTTAGGCAGGTGACCCCCTAGTAACAAGCAGACTAGCCCATCAGCAAGGATTTACATAATAATAAATGGGGGAGTAGTTTCAGCTACCACTGTCTGGACAAACAGAGGTGGCGCCTAGCTCCGAGCTTTGCTAGGGCTTCAAAGGCACCCAGCCTTCGGGGGGTTTCGGGGTGTTCTCTGTCTATGCTTATCAGATAGTGAAGGCAATAAACAGTTTCCCACATGTGATGGCATCTGTCTGTTACACAACTATCTCAAATATTTCTACCATGTTAAGTAAAGATTTTGATTTATTGATTATCACGATCTTTGTGATGATTTACCATCATTTAAGTTTTGAAGTCTATCTACCTAAGTTACAGATCCATCAAGCTAAAAATTGCAAAGTGTAAGGACATTGCTTTAAGCAATAAATGTATCATCTTTATAAATATATGGACTCTGATTATAGAAGAACTAGAGGCCCGATGCATAAAAATTCATACAAGAGTAGGCCTTCCTACTCCTGGCTGCTGGCACAGGCTTTCCTCCACCACCCAGGACCCAGGCTGTTTCCCTTTTCTGGCCACCAGCAGGTACCCGGGACCTGGGCTGGCTTCCCTTTGGCCACCCACAGGCACCCGGAATCCGGCTGGCTTCCCTCAGGCCCTGGCTTCATCAGGAAGGATGTCCAGTCTAATTAGCATATTACCCTTTTATTTTTATAGATAAATCAATAATATTCTCAGAAATAGTATCATCTTTGATTACCCTTTTCTGGGAATTGGTACAGTCTACCTAGACACATGCTTTTTCACCCCTTACAATGAACTTTATTTCTAAGAGGAAAATGAAAGAAGGAGAGAAAGGATGAGAGAGTGCATGCTAAGATGCTTTTGGAGTTGACAATGAAAAACAAAGAGATAAAGAGTATGGATAGTCATCTCTACTAATAATAGAAGAATATGCAAATTGTCCGGGACACCGTCACAGTAACAGTAATGACCAGTATGCTGCCTGGGGCAATAAGGCCGTCAGGGGGGTTAGTGAGGGACAACCAAACAACTGAACAGCAGTTTGTGTAGGGTGACCAGGTCGGCAGGGGAGAAAGTTGGGGGCAACCAGGCTTGTAGAGGGGGCAGTAAGGGGTAACCAGGCCGGCGGTGGGGGCAGTTAGGGTTGACTAGGCTGGCAGAGTGGGGCAGTTGGGGGTGACCAGGCCAGCAGGCAGAGGCGGTTAGGTGTGATTAGGCTGGCAGTGAGGGCAGTTAGAGGTGATCAGGCAGGCAGGCAGGTGAGCAGTTAGGATCCAGTGGTCCCGGATTGTGAGAAGGATGTCTGACTGCTGATTTAGGCCTGATCCCCAGGATCGGGCCTAAACCAGCAGTTGGACATCGCCCGAGGGCTTCTGGATTGGAGAGGGTGCAGGCTAGGCTGAATTTCATGTACCGGGCCTCTAGTGATAGAATAAATGTTGTTTAGACTAGTCACTTGTTTTTCAGTCCATAATTCACCAAGTCGTACCCCTCTGCTATGCTCCAGACTGACAATCTTTTATTCCTCTTGTCTGTTTTGACATTTTTCAGAACATAAGATTTGACACCAAAGAACCTTAGTTGAAATCAACCATTTAGTCTGTGGTTAATTTTGCAGAAGTCTCCCAGAACCTCAGAGTTTTCATCGTTGAATTAGAAATAATTATAATGCTCAGCTCAGTGAATTAAATAATATGAAAGTGCTTTGTAAATTGTAGTAGTGGTAATTAGGTTCTAGATACCAACAGTCCTGGATTTGTATTCCAGGTTCATCATCTCTTTGCTATATACATTCAGTTAATTGACTTCAGCCTCAGTTTTGTCATCTAATAAATTGTGGGGGGGCATTAGTTCTGGCCTCATGGTTGTTATATTACATACCATATTGCACATACATTTATTGAGTACTTATGAATTACTGTGTATTTATTTATAAGTGTTAATGTCCATTGATCCTTATTATAGCACTGTAATGAGACATTATTATCTACAATTAATAAATTGAGCAGCAAAAGATAAAAGTAGTTAGCTCAAGGCTAGAAAATGATGGTACTGGAATTTCAACCAAGGTATGTCTGACTCTAAAGTTCATGAGTTTGATAATGTATGCATATATAAAATACATTTATTAAATGTTAATTTTATATATCCTAGGCATTTATAATCTATATACATACATAAAAGCCTAAGCGACTGTTATGACCGAATGGCCAGAATGACCAGTTGACCAGTCGACCAGTCGCTATGGCATGCACTGATCACCAGAGGGCAGACGCTCAATGCACGAGCTACCCCTGGTGGTCAGTGCGCTCCTATGGCCTCTTCTCCTAGCCGGTTGGCCCCCATTGGCCCCTGGTGCTAAACCATTCATAGAGACCTGTTTCTGGGTCGGTTTCATACATAGCAGAGCAGCTTCCTTACTGTGATCTATTGAAAGTCAGCCCTTGACACAAGGGTTTGTCTCACTCCCATCCTCTCCCTTCCCCAGGGGCTGCCTGCCCCCCACGGTGTCAGTGCAGCGGCGAGGGAAGGAGGAGGGGTGGAGGTGGGGAACCGCGCAGTGGTGGGATGCCAAGGGTGGCATTGGCATCCAGCATCCGTTCCTTCTGCGTCTGTCCTGGCAACTGTCGCCTCCTCTCCCGACCCTGCCAGGGTCTTTGGGCCTGGGCTGGGACAATGGAACCGGGGGTTGGTTGTGGCAGACACGGCTGCTTTCCCAGGGGGGCCGAGAGTTATCTCCCTTCTTGTGGCCGGTGGCCAACCTCCCGCGGTCCCGCCCCCCCCCCCCATGCACGAATTTGTGCACTGGGCCTCTAGTATATAAATAATCATTTGAGTGTATTAGAAGTGATTATTTTTTCATAACTTGATTGGGCAGTTTAACTCTAATTGAGAGTTTAATGAGGTTTCATGTGCTTTGCCAAATTTTTAAATTAATTATGATGCAGAAACAATTACAATATTTTGAGAATAATTTTCTCGTTATTTATTTATCCAATCACTTGTTTTCCTTATTTTTAAATAAAAGTTTTCAGTGTCATTGGTATAACTTGGTGTAGAGAAATACATTTCACTTGTTTTCATAATATTTTTTGTTGTGAGTTAAAATAAAGAACCTCATCTAGGTTATCTAGGGCTCAAAGAAAATACTTCCCATCATCTACTTGTTATGAGTGCTCAGTTTTTATTGGATGAATGTTTAGAATATCATGACACTTATTTTCTTTGCCCCAAAAGAATAGACTTATCATGCATTTAAATAAAGAAAATTAATTTACCTACATTTGAAGTATGAAAGTATACATCTTTTTAAGTTATAATTTTTTAAAGCTCACATTTTTGCATAGTTTTCTTGATATTTTCTCTCGTGGTTATCCACGGATCAAGTAAACTTTGAATTTTTTAGTACAGATATTGGAAATACGGCTTTTCTAAAATTTCCTCTCTTCATTTTCCTAAGGCAGTTATTTTAAAAGAGGGTAATTTTGACCCCAAAGGATATTTAACAGTATCTGGAGATGTTATTATTTTGTTGAGGAGGTGCGCTACTGGAATCTAGTGAATAGAGGCCAGGGATGATGGGAAGTATCTAACAAAGCACAGGACAGTCTCACAACACAGAATATCCCAAAATGTACCACGGTGAGAATCTTGATCTAAGGTTATCATGTAATCGAATTCATGATTATTAAAAACTAGAAGCCCATTGCACAAAGATTCATGCAATAGGCCTTCCTTCCCCTGGCTGCTGGCACCAGTTTTCCTCCGGCACCTGAGACCCAGGCCTTTGGTTCAGCCTCAGTGGAGAAGCCAAGCCTCTTCAGTCTTCCGTCTTCACTCCAGCCGGAGCCTTCAGTCTTCACTCTGTGCCTGCGTATGCAAATTAACCACCATCTTTGTTCAGTTAATTTGCATAGTCACTCTGATTGGCTAGTGGGCGTAGTGGAGTGACACCAATTTGCATATTTCTCTTTATTAGTGTAGATAAAGTAAAACGTTTTTACTTTTTTCCTAGGTTCACAATTCAGTATACTATAGATCCTAGGTATGCGTATAATTCTGTATATTCTCACACTACTGCAGGCTAACATGACTCGTACTCCCACAGCACATTTACTCATCATTTCTCTAGCAGAATGGTCTCCTTAAGCCCAACCGGACATATGGAGCCTATATTCATTTCTACTTTTCCATGAAAGTTTTGTTAGTTTAAAATTACCTTATTATAGAATTTCTCTGAGTATTAACTAATTAAATGAGATAGAATCTAATGTCTGGCATATAGTAGGCACTTAGTAAATTTAAGAACTCTTCCTTTTTGCCCTCCTTTTTTAATGTCTTTTCTCTTTTGATCTCCTATTTACCTAATTTACTTACTGATGACCACTATTTTTGACATTTTTATTCAGTTATTTAAATTTTTGAGGACATATTTTACTTACTCCATGACAATATATTTATTTGTATTACATGATTTCTCCCTACACTTCAGCATTATCAGCACTAAGTAGTGCTTGATTAAATAAGTGCAAAAAGGAATATATGAAAGACTGATGTTTTTATATCTGTAGATTCCAAGTAGTAACACTATTAATTCATATCTTTTTTCTTTATTGTATATTATTTTTAACATTCTAAGAGCTTTACAAACTTTTAGGTTTTTAAAATAATGTTTTTGTTTAGTATTATTTACATAATAACACTCTGCTTTAGATGAATATAAAGATATATTTTAAAATATACAAAAGTAATGCTTGAAATGCTTGTTTTCCATTATATATATCCTATTTTTATGAGAATTCTCAGTCAACTACAAAAAATCTATTTAAATCTCTGCAATCTACTAAAACAATATAATTTCATAGCTAACCCTTTCTTTTAGTAATATGCCTTTGAGTACAAGGAAAGAGCAAGAATTTCTAATGCGAACATAATTAAGAAAAAACAAACATGTCTTGATATTTCAATAAATTTTAAAGTGTATCTATCTTGGTCCTTACAGAAAGTGTGGACTATGGGCCAGTGTTTGTGCAAGAACCAGATGATATAATTTTCCCAACTGATTCTGATGAAAAGAAAGTAGCACTGAATTGTGAAGTTCGTGGCAATCCAGTCCCCAATTACAGGTAGAAATTCACTGTTACTTATTTTTCTTAAGTCTTAAAAATGTCCTTCAATGAAATTCTGACACTTCCAGGGAGTATTATAATGTCTCAAGTCATTTTCACAATTTGTCTTCTGATTTTTCCTTAGATGGCTTCGAAATGGAACAGAAATTGATTTGGAAAGTGATTATCGCTACAGTTTGATTGACGGGACCTTCATTATAAGCAATCCGAGTGAAGCAAGAGATTCTGGCCATTACCAGTGTTTAGCAGCCAACACTTGGGGAAGTATTCTTAGTAGAGAGGCCATACTTCAGTTTGCCTGTGAGTAAAGTTTATGTGTTTTTTCATGTATGTATGTATATATATATGTATGTAATTTCCAAGTTTAGTTATGCAAAAGCATAAAACCTCAGATTTTTAAACAGTAGAAAAATCTCAGTAAGGATTAAAACTAGAAAAACAATGCCTTTCCTCCTGAGAGATTTTGAAATTCCCCGAAATCTTTGCCCTCTTCAAATTTTTAAAATTGATTTCAGGGAGAGAGGCAGGAGAGAGCAAGAAAGCGATTGAGAGATTGATTGATTTGTTGTTCCACTTATTTATGCATTTATTGGTTGATTCTTATATGTGCCTGACCAGGGATCAAACCTGAAAACTTGGTGTATCCAGACAATGCTCTAACCAACTGAGCAACCCAGCCAAAGCTGTCCTCTTAAAATAAACAACCTTTTAGCCTGGGAGATAAAAAATAAAAAAATAAAAAATAAATAAATAAAAATCTTATTCATGAAAGCAGATAGTTTTAGAATTTAAATATCTTTTGAAATCTAGCAAAAAATAGATTTCGAATTCTGTCTGCTTTTTAAAATATCTACTTTCTGCCTCTATTTTTTTACTGTTTACTATAGAGTATTTGTTATAGAATCTTCTGGACATAAAATTATTGAATAGTATAAAACTTCTGCTTATGGTAGTTAACCAAAGAAATGCCTCTGAAATGTTAATATTTCAGATTCTGACTAGAACTTCCTAACCAGTTGTTCCATTTTTTTATTAGAGAAAATATACCATGTGTGATCATGTGTATATATATATATATATATATATATACACATATATATATTATAATATACATTTTTAAAAATAGATCATATATATAATTAACCAAATTATTGATTTTAAAACTCTTGCAATTATTTAACTTGTAATGAGGGCTTACACCAAATTGAGGATAGAGTACAAGGTGAAAAAAATCTTAGTTTTATTTCTTAGTAAGTAATCCTACTTGATTTAAATTCTTGAGGATTACAAATAATAAAATATAGATAGGAGGGTCATGAATCTTTGTGTTAATAATTTATATGTAACTATATTGGCTACATAATTCATCACAAAATGATTTTTAAGTTAAAATTACACCCCGAAGAATGGAATAATTAAGATTTCTCTATACAATCTTCATCACATATTATTTCTAATTAATCAGAGTGCAAACACCCTACTATAGGAGTGTGAAGGACAAAAGGAAAGAAAGATGTGACAATGAATCTGTTTGGAGAACATTGATCTAGGCCCTAGAAAAATCGAAATATTGTCTTTCAAAGTAGATTTGGCTAAGGAGTTTATAAAGGTATTTTACATACACCAAATATGCCATGATAGTAGCCTAGATATATTATTTTTATTTTAGAAAATAATTATGTGGTGCATTAAAGAACCTAATACTTTTCAGAATACACATTTTAAAAGTATCTTAATAATACAAAATAATCCTCCTAATTGCTTCTCTGTTCAATAGAGTCTTTTCAGCAAATTCAGACAACATGATATGCAAATATTACTGGCTTATACCTTTTTCTTTGCACTATACAATATGAAACATACACTAATTCACAGTAGCCTGTATATCAAATAGGTTATTTTCCTCCCAAAATCAGCAGTGGCAGCAAAATAGGTAAAGTTTTCTACATGCTTAATAGAAGAAACATATTTATTAGAAAAGCCTACATGCATTTTAAAATATTTTTATTGAATTTATTGGGGTTACATTGGTTAATAAAATTATATAAGTTGCAAGTGTACGATTCTATAATACATCATCTGTATTGTGTGTTCACCACCCAAATTCAAGATCCTACATGTCTGTATGACTGTGCCTTCCTAGGATTCCTAGTCACAGCTATCATATACTCACCCCCAGCTGCAGTGAGCACGTTGGTACCAGCACATACAGTTTATGACTAGACAAGGAAAGCTCACTGTTATTTATCTATATCATCTATCTATCTATCTATCTATCTATCTATCTATCTATCATCTATCTATCTATCTATCTATCTATCTATCTATCTATCTATCATCTATCTATCTATCATCTATCTATTCTGGAGGCCATGCCTATGCATAAGATCTGAAACATGCCTGATTGAAGCAGTCAGTCATTTACATAGGAAAGGCCACTCCTGCCTCAAAATTAGTCCCCGACTAGATATCATGTATATACTGATGATATAAAAATTGATTTCTTTAGGTTTAGTTTTTTCTTTTTTCCAGATAATATTTGGGAAGAAAAATGCAAATATAGATGGTACAGAGAGAGTGAAGGGTCAATCAACTTGCTTTCTAGTATACTTAGGCTTGAGCATGGATACTATCAGATTCTAGGAGTCAAGGTAGTTGTGTGATTAGGGGCAGAAAATGAGGGAGGAAATTGGTGAGCAAAAGAAAAATGGCTCTGAAAGGAAGTGAAAGGATACAAAGGTAAAGTAACATTAAAAAAAAAAAAAAAAACTTTGTGGCAACTTTCATTTATATTACGATTTTCTATGTCCAGCCTCATAGATCCATAAAGCATTAATTTGCTGCTCATTGTTAATAGAATATTTAAAGTTCAAAGGCTTTGGTGGGTGGAGAAGCATCATTACTCTTGACACATTTTAAAGCTGAAATTATTAATTGTTTATTTCTATCAATCACTATATGTAAAAATTTAAATATTTGTTACACAACTAATATTTCAAAACGACAGTAATACATTTAGTAAATTTAGATAATTATTAAAGCCTATTTAATCAAGTTACATATTCAAATATAATACAAGTCTATTGTTTTAAATGTCATTAAATTTGATAAAACTTGTAAATTATCAAAATTATTATTAAACTTTTCATGAATATTTACAACTAAACTCTGCTTATTCTTGAGTTATACTTTTACTAGAGGGCCGGTGCATGAATTTGTGCATGGATGGGGTCCCTCGGCCTGGCTGGCAATCGGGGCCAATAGGGGCTGTCTTGACTGGTCCCTGTTGGGGCAATTGAGTCTGCTGGCTGGGGGAGGGTGGACCACAGACGGTTGGTTGGCCAGTCCCCCCGATCAGGGCCAATGGAAGGGCCAGCCAATGAAAGAAGGGACTGTGGGAGGTTTGCTGGCTGCTGGAGGTTGGCTGTGGGAGCACACTGACCACCAGGGGGAAGCTCCCACATTGAGTGCCTGCCCCCTGGTGGTCAGTGTGTGTCACAGCAATTGGTCGACCCATCGATTAGTTGTTCGGTTATTCAGTCATTCGGTTGTTTAGGCTTTTACATATATAGATACTTTACTCAGTTTACAACAATTTTATTATGTATGTATTTTTACTTTTTATACATTAACTAGAGGCCCAATGCACAAAAATTTGTGCACTCGGGGGGGGGGAGGGGAGGCCCCTCCGCCCAGCCTGTGCCCTCTCGCAGTCTGGGACCCCTCGGGGGATGACCACCTGCCAGCTTAGGCCTGCTCCCAGGGGGATTTGGCCTAAGATGGCAATCATACATCTCTCTGGCAGCCCGGCAGCCCTCGGGGGATGTCCTCTTGCCAGCGGGGAGCAGACCTAAGCTCTAGTTGGACATCCTTAGCGTTGCTGAGGAGGCATGAGAGGCTCCCACCACCACCGCTGTACTGGCAGCCATCACCCTGGCTTGTGGCTGAGCAGAGCTCCCCCATGTGGGAGCACACTGACCACCAGAGGGCAGCTCCTGCATTGAGCATCTGCCCCCTGGTGGTCAGTGTGTGTCACAGTGACCAGTCATTCCCAGTCATTCTGCTGTTAGAGTCAGTTTGTATATTACCCTTTTACTATATGGGATAGAGGCCTGGTGCACGGGTGGGGGCTGGCTGGTTTGCCCTGAAGAGTGTCCCAGATCAGGGTGGGGGTCCCGCTGGGGTTCTTGGCCAGCCTGAGTGAGGGGCTGATGGCTGTTTGCAGGCTGCCTGCATCCCCTTCAGGGTGGGGGTCCCCACTGGGGTGCCTGGCCAGTCTGGCTGAGGGGCTGAGGGTTTTCAGGCTGGTCAAGCCCGCCAGCGACTGATGCTCCCAGCCTCTCCTTCTTTCTTTTCTGTTTTTTTTTTTTTTTTTTAATTCTGGGATTTATTTACGTTCTATAATTGAAACTTTGTTGCCGCTCCACCTCCGAGTCCACAGCTGGCTGAAAGCAGGTATCTGGGGTTTGTTTAGCTTCTATAATTGCAATTTTTTTGCTTAGAGTGGAGCTTAGAGCCCAGTCACAGCAGGGAGGATGCTTGGCTGCCTCCATCACTAGAGCAAGCAAGCCTCCTGCTCGCTTCAGCTGTGGGGCTGCCGGCTGCCATCTTTGTTGGTGGTTAATTTGCATATCTTGCTGATTAGCCAATGGGAAGCGTAGCAGAGGTATGGTTAATTTCAATATTTGTCTATTATTAGATGGGATGTTATATCTATATCTATATTTTGATATAGATATATAGATATAGATAGAGATAGAGATAGAGATAGATATATAACTTTATCAAATATGTTTCTCTACTATGACCTTCAAAGATAAAATAGAAAAGAGGATAATATTATCCAATCTAAAGTCAGTTTCTGAATTATCAACCAATAGAATTTTGGTTACTTCATTCAGAAATGATACCTCTTTAACAGACTCAGCCTCTTATAATTTGAATGTTATTTTTGTTTTATCAATGATACCTTAAATCTATAGCTTTTATATAGGCTTTTGCTTTTTGGGGATATTACATTTGCTTAAAACGATGTGATTCTAAGACCTATTGTACAATGTTAATTAACATTAGATGGGTCTCTTCCAATTATATTTCTAGAAAAAGGTACTAATCTATATTATAAATAGATACATATTTTTTAAGAAAATAAAATATAAACATATCCTATTAGAGTCATCTTTCCTTTCCATGAAAATTACATATATATTATAGACACACACATGCATGATATTAAACTCTCTGATTCTGAGTTACATTAGATTTAAATGAGTTTTTGCAGATTCAACTTGTTTACATGCATATGCAAATTATCACAGTTTGTCTACTGTGATTCCCTTAATGCTGGCTACTTTGTCCTCTTATTAACCAGAAATATATTTTAAAATGTTCTAGCTTTCTCCTAATTACATCTTGATCCACTACTCACCCCCTCAGTCAAGCCTAGATGCAGCTACTTCATTATGTTATAGAAACAAAAATCTAGGTGCCCTAAGTGCATATACGATTGTTTCAAATAATTTATGTCGGTGGTTAGGATGACATTACTAAAATAGCTTAGTAAAAGAGATTTTTAAAAACAACTTTTTACAAAAGTCTTGAGTTTACATTAGTAGCTTATACAAGAGTAGGGAAAAGAAGGTTTATAGTTGTTCATATGGAACATAATACAATAATTAATAATTAATAAATAATAATACAGTAAGAAACCCTGAGTTTTGTGCTCACAACTATAAACCTCCTATTGCCCAGCCCAGTATTTATTGAATACTTACTGGCAGAAATATTTTAAAATACATTAACTCATTTCATCTGCATAACCAACGTAGGCTGTTATTTTATAAAATGTAACTCCATTTTACAGATGATATATCTTATTTAACTATAGTGATACTCAATCTTTTCCTATCCTATCTAATAAAAGAGAAAAATGGTAATTGGCGTACGACGATACCCTTTTCATTGGCTAATCAGGGCTATATGCAAATTAACTGCCAACTATGATTGGCAGTTAACTGCCAACTAAGATTGGCAGTTAACTGCCAACAAGATGGCGGCTAATTTGCATATGTAGGCACAATGCAGGGAGGCGAAGGGAAAGCAGGAAGAAGCCCCCTGCCACTGACAGTGATTGGAAACCCAGGGGGGAGCTAAGAGCTGGGGGGCAGGGCAAAGGCGGCCCTGGGGCCGCCTTTGCCCTGCCCCCCAGCCATGATCGGAGAATCAGGCGCCTTTGCTGCCCTGGCCAGTGATAGCAGGAAGTAGGGGTGGAGCCAGCGATGGGAGCTGGGCACGGTCGAAGCTGGCAGTCCCGGGAGCTAGGGGTCCCTTGCCTGGGCCTAAAGCGGAGCCCACGATCACGGGGCCACTGCAGCTGCGGGTCCCCGCTGCCCGGGCCGGACGCCTCAGCCAGAGGCATTAGGCCTGGGCAGGGGCGGAGCCTGCAACCGCAGGGAGCTGGGGGTCCCCTGTCCAGGTCTGACACCTCTGCCGGAGGCCTCAGGCCTGGTCAAGGAGCCGATCCGGTGATTGGTGTTCGGAGGGTGATGAGGGTCAACTCCTCTGGCCGAGGCATCAGGCCTGGGTGGGGGGCGGAGCCGGGGATTGGGGGGATATGATGGTCCCCTTGCCCAGGCCTGAAGCCTGGGTCAGAGGCGTCAGGCTTGGGTGGGGGGTGGAGCAAGCGATCAGAGGGAGATGGGAGTCCCCTGCCCAGGCATGATTCCTGGGCCAGAGGCCTCAGGCCTGGGCGGGGGCCAGAGCCAGTGATCAGGGGAAGATGGGGGTCCCCTGTCCAAGCCTGACACCTCTGGCGGAGGCGTCAGGCCTGGGCAAGGGGCCGATCAGGCGATCGGAGGGTGATGGGGGTCTACACCTCTGGTGGAGGCGTCAGGCCTGGGCAAGGGGCCGATCCTGCGATCGGAGGGTGATGGGGGTCAACGCCTGAGGGCTCCCAGTATGTGAGAGGGGGCAGGCTGGGCTGAGGGACACTCCCCTCCCCACACACACCCAGTGCACGAATTTCGTGCACCGGGCCCCTAGTTATAACATAAATATGTATTATATTCACATTATGGCATACTCAATTTAATTTTCCATTTCTCTCTTAAACTATAATTATATTACAATCTTTACAAAAGTCCTTAAGTTTTCTTCACCAAACACCATTTTATATTTAATTTATTAATACTTGCATAATATAACAAAAGTAAATACTAGTAACAAAAATAAGTATGTAATTATTATGCCTTTCTTCTCATTGTTCAAATTTAGTAAATAAACCACTTTCTTAGTTTTTTGAATGGAATTTTGAGACTTTAAGGGAAATTAGATCTTTTTATAAATCTGGAATTTGGGGACTTACAGTAACTTTTATATATATTTATTTTTCTTAAAATCACATTAATTATTTTGATAAATCTTTTTTTTAATTAAAACAATAATTGGATGATACATGGTTAGGACTTGGAAAGTTAAATTTACTAAATGAATTTGAGACAAGACAAAGATTACTGTGGCTATTATCAAAAACTGACAATATTGTCATAGATTCTGGGTTTTGAAGAGAATGATGGTAAGTAAGTGTAGGCACCTTTTCCTGGTGATTTAGCAATAGTAAGTTATACCTAGTATGTGGAAAAATTAAGTTAAATATAAGACAAATTCAATATCTTTTAAAGCTTTTTTCCAATTGATTTTTCACTCAATATATATTAACACATGAAAAATAGCATATATATATACATATATGATATTTATTTTAATAATATTTTTATCTTAACATCATTCCAAAGGTGAATTATATGACTTGCTATATAAAATTATGTGCTACAATATATAAATATGTAAATAAGTAGAGTACCAGGAAAAAAATACATTTCTTAGTAAGGGGTCAAGATAGTGTAGGCCATAATGTCTCATAATTATTGTGGTCAAAACATAAATATTTCTTAGGACTCCAGTGGTCAGAACAAAAGGAAAAATACTAACATTTAAAGGACTCTTATTTTCCCCAAGTTTCTGAAGAGAAGAAAATCTTTTCTTGACATTTAATTGTCACAGAAATTTTTCATTTGAGGCTTTATATAGAGATCATAACAACATCCCCACATCACTTCAATAGCAAGTTTAATTAGCCTGACATAAACCCAAACCAATTCTTTAAATGTAACTAGAATTTAATCATGAAGCTATTCACTGCATTCATTTATAAATCCTTTTCTAAATTTTGATCTAAGCAGCTAATGGATTTGAGCAGCTGCTGCATACTGGCTCATCTTCCCCTTTTAACCTACCCCTCATATGTCTAAATGTCTATCTATGAGGATCTTTTAGTTAAATGAATACCTATAAACATGTCTCAGCTCACTCAATGTTAATAATGTACTTTTGCATTAATAAATACACACCTCATTGGGGTATATAGTAAAAATTAATGAGGTGGAGAAGCCATGTCTGTGAGCTGTTTTTTAAGTTCAGAAAGAAAGACAGAGTTGGTGTATTATTGCTAGTGATGATTGTTACTGGTTATCAATAAGATTGTTTTTTTTACAAAGTACGTTTTATTCTTGTAGCTTATGTTCATCATAAGGATAATTTCTCACCTAGTGTAATGTTTTCTCTTCAGTGACAAGCAAGGATACATCATTTAAAACTTTGTCACTAGATTAGCTTATTACCATGCTGATGAGAATTTGATATTGATAATGTGACACTACACATGCTTAAACATCCTTCAGAAATCCAAAGCTCATAGCAATCTCTCCAAAGTTTGGATTTTTAGAAATAATTCATACCAGCAAGTCAAACATAAAATGAATCAAGTATAAAATCTCCTTATGCTGCCTCTTGCTTCAAAAATAACTTTGTATGCCATCCCTGGTAAACTGATAGTTCATATCTAAACTCAAACATATTGCTTCTCAGGGCATTTAGATTATTTCTATTCAGACTATTTCCTTCGTTTCCTTAAGCAGTTGATTAAAATAACCTCCTTAACTCTTAGAGAGATTATATGATTTTTATAGACTTTGTATTTAAGCCCTTTTATTTAATCTTTCATTTTTGTACAAAACTCAAAAATTACTTCTCTGGCTTTTTCATAACATTTTTCTCCTAAAGTAATATTGTTCTTAGATTTTAAAAGCACATTTTACTAGCATTTAACATCCATGGAAATTATTTGAATAATTGCTAACTCCACAGAATATCCAAAGCTTTATTTCATTATTCTGAGGCTTTATACATAATAACTCCATTAAAGCATTGGAAAATTAATTAACTTGAATGAGTCACTTTGGCATGGATGATTTTATTATTTGTAAAAGTATCCAATTTTATTGCAAAACTAGAGGCTCGATGCACGAAATTCATGCAAGGGGCCCGACTCTTGGCAGACCCGGTTGCCTCGGCCGGCCCTTGCAGCCCCGGCTTCGTCCGGAAGGTCATCAGAGGGATGTCTGGAAGGTTGTTGAGCTGTTCAGTCTAATTATCATATTAGCTCTTTATTATATAGGATAAGTGAACATTAGTTTGAAATCTTTTCTATAAACAAAACAACTTTTTTTTACAAAGTTATTACTCAATATGTCTTGTCTTTCTTTAAAAAGACAATTATTCTGATCATACAGATATAGTAACTGTGCGGGTAAGGCCTCTTGACAAACAATGATATGGATTCTTTAAGAGGACACATTTTTTAATTAAAAATACATAATTTTATGCTTTAGAGACCAGTTATAATAAGTGAATTAAAGTTGAAATCTGTGGCATCTTATTCTAAATCCTTAATTCTATGACATAACATAAATTTGCAATTATTTTACTAACTAAAGTAAATATGAACACAATTTTATTACTTATGGAAATCATGACTAACTGTCCACCTGTCACAGCAAAATGACCCCACTTACCTATCTTGACCCAGGGTACCTTTGATCTCAGGGCTCCTCTACTGGCTTCTAGAAATGGAGTCAGGCAGTTCTATACTCACACTGTGTGAAGCAACCCAGAAAGATCAATATCAGGGAGTATACAAATCCTATGACTCATCACTCATACCCATTTGCCTAATTCACTGCTCCCTAATCCTTAGCAGAGTATCTTCAGAGACCTTTCCCTAGCACAAAAATTCTGAGGCATAAAAGTATAATAGAGTTTTAACTCTCACTAATAGTGCCAGGTTTACTTGATAAAAATACTAGTAGTTGCTCCAAATCAGGACAATTTATAATCCAGGTGAATAAAAAGACACTAATATAAAACAAAAACATAAACAATGGGGCAGATATGGAGTATGAGTACTTTCTAAAATTATTTTAATAAAAACCCTTTATTTAAGGGACAAGTCAGAATATGCATTAACCAGCCTGGAGTTCTTGTGCCTTGATTGAATTTCCGGACCAGGTGCTACATATCATTACTCTTCATGTATATGGGTGGATAGATAAATGATAGATTAGATAGACAGACAGACAGACAGACAGACAGATAGATAGATAGATAGATAGATAGATAGATGATAGATAGATATAGATAGAGACTTATAGATGTGTATCTATACAAATATTTATATACATGTATGTATGTATGTTTGTAGGTACATAGATTTAATAACAATAAGGCAAGAATAAGTAGTGATTGTTGGAGCACTTAAAAGCCAAGCTAACTGTTAAACATGTTTAATGCATCATCACCCTTTTTAATTCTCACATCAACCTTATGAGGAATTTCTATTGACTTGCTTTATAAATGGAAAAAAGAAATGAAGCACGGGAATGTCAAGTTATTTTTCCAAAGTCACACAGCTAATAGATCTGATTCAGATCCAACTTCAAATTTTATACTTATGATTTTCCATGTTCCACCCTATTCCTTACTTAACCATGCATTACATTTTTGTTTGGCATATCTGTAGTTATTTTACTCATAGAACATTTACTCGAAATCTGCTCTCTCTGGGCATTTTTCTAGATGTTAGGAGCTTAAAATAGATATCTGTGGAAGCCTCCAAAATAGATGAGCATTTGCTAATGATTGAATGGATGATGGTGAGAGTATAAAAACTATGGAACTTGAATTGACATCAAGATTGCAAGCTTTGATAAATTAAATTGAACAACTCATAGTGTTACATAATAAAGCCACACAGAGAAGAAAATCAAGATTCTTGGAGAATAAAATAATTTCAGTTTGATGTAGTTTTATACTGACTTTAAGGAAAAATACCCAACACTTCAAAATATTGTTTGGTGCTCAGGAAAGGCAGGCAGGGACTGTCAAAAAACACATTAAGATACTCAATGAAACCATAAGGATGTTTCATCAAGAGAAATTATGCTAATTTTTAGGAATATACACATTTCTCTGATAGAAAGATAGTAAAAGATAGAAAGAATGGTGCTAGAAAAGTAGATAAGAAAAGAATGATCTAAGAGATTCAGGGTAGGGCCAATAAAATAGAGTGAAATACTATGGCATCTGGGGTTATAATGTGGAGACTTTCACTGAATCAAATGCTATAACACTCATAAAAGGCCTTTGGATTTGAGACCTTTAAAAACCAAGTTCAGTAATGATAGAGGCAAAAATCAGAATCCAAAGCATTAAAGTATAAGATAATATGGTGGATATTGATTTTGATCATACCAGAATGAGGATGTATAACAGAGTTTTGTTGACTTGACATGACACCGAAATATGGTGGTATTTGGGGTAGAAGGAAGGGAGTCAGTTTAGAGAAACATGTTGAAAATATAAAACATAGACAGCCTATTTAGTTCAATAAATTTCTTCTTTCCAAGTAAGGTATAGGTATCCTCTAGACTTTAATCCTCTTCCAGGAAAATATTCTGCCATATAGAAGACACAGTGTTGTAAATATAATGTTGAGCTTGAAAAGTATTTAGAGTTTACGCTCTCACCTCTTGGCTTACAAACTTAAAACCAAGTAAAGGATGCTAAAACTAGTCAGAGAGCTACACAATTCTCTAAATATTTTCCCAATCCTTTTAGCACTACTTCTCATTTCATATTCTCTAGAATTTTGATTTTTTTCAATGAAGTACAACTATTATATCAAGAGAGGTAGAAACTACATTACTATTGTCATAACTTGGTTACACCCAATGGAAGAATCACATGGTGGTTAGGTTTAATTATATTTTACCCACTCAAAAGATAAATAAAAGGAAAGGAAGTAAAAGGAAGAACTTAGAAGATAACTGTGTTGATGCTCAATAGGGTCCAGAAGCTGTGAATTCATGGTCCCAGTTTCTATGTGAATTTTCTGCAGTGTTTTTTCCTTTTTGTGTTTGTTTTGACTCAAATTTAGTACTTTGGGCAAATTTGGAGATTTTATTTGGAATTTCCCATTATAAATCCTAACAGGTGCGCTTGTGTTTAAGCAGGAGCTTTTTTAATTAAAGGCCTCTTCCACTCGTTGCAATGGGAGCCTTGTTCAAACTGTAAATGGTTCCGTCTGAACCTGTGTAGGAGGCCCAAGTTAAAACACCCTAATCATCTCACACACCTTTGCTGAGGATGTTCTCAGGCTTTGGCCATTTAACCTAATCTATAGACTGGATAAGATTGTACTCATGATGTATATTTATGGTGCTTAGTCTTTCAGTTTAGACCAAGATGGGACCAGGGTGACTTCTCTATGCCACGCTTATGTTCTATCCATTCGGTGGGACTTAAGGGACAAGTATGAACTTTTGAAGTGTGGTAGCTACTTCATAAACCATTAAGCCTGTCCCTGTAGACATGGAGGTACTTATTTTTTTGCTTTTTAAAAATGATTTTAAAAATTACATTTATTTGTTTAAAATTAAGGTATAATTATCATATAACACTGTTACTTTCAAGTATACAAAATAATGATTCAAAATTTGTATGTATTACTCAATGATCATTTTACATAGTTACAAGTTTGTTTGTTTTTCTTGTGATGAGAATTTTTAAGAGTTACTCTCTTGGCAACTTCCACAAGTGCAATGCAGTAGTCACCATGCTGTACATTACATCCCCATGTAATATAACTGACAGTTTGTACCTTTTGATACCCTCTACTCATTTCTCTCATATTCTGCCAATGTACTCTGGCAACCGCCAATCTGTTCTCTTGTTCTCTGTATCTATGAGCTTTTTGTTTGTTTGATATTGTTGCTGTTTTAGATTCCACCTGTAAGTAATATCATATGGTATTTGTTTGTCTTTGTCTAACTTAATTCATTTAGCATAATGTCCTCAAGGTCCATCCATTGTCACAAATGGTAAGATTTTCTTCTTTTATATGGCTGAATAATATTGTGTGTATGTACCATATTTTCTTAATCTATGCATCCGTCAATGGACACTTAGGTTGTTTCCATATCTTAGCCATTATAAATAATGCTGCAATAAATATAAACATTTTGAGTTAGTAGAATTGCTGGATTATGTGGTAGCTCTGTTTTTTTTGTTTGTTTGTCTGTTTGTTTTTGAGGAAACTTGATGTTGTTTTCTATAGGAGCTGCACCAATTAACATTACCACCAATGAGGGCTCCACATCCTCAGTAACAGTTTCTACTTCTTGTCTTTTCTTTTTACCCATTCTGGAAGGTGATATCTCATTGCAGTTTTGACTTTCATTTCCCTGATGATTAGTAATATTGAGTGTCTTTTCAGGTGTACATGTTGGTCATCAGTATGTCTTCTTTGGGAAAATGTCTATTCATATTCTCTGCCAGTTTTTTTTAATCATATCGTGTGTTTATTTGCTATTGAGTTGTATGAATTCTTTTTAAAATTTTTATTTATTTATTTATCTGCTTATTTTAAATTTAAATTCTTTATTGTTTAAAGTATTATATAAGTCTCCGTTTCCCCCCTTGACCGCTCCCTGCCCACTCCCACCCCCAGCACATGCCCTCACCCCCCACCACCCCTGTCTGTGTCCATTTATGTTTTGAGTATTAACCCTTTATCGTATATATGATTTGCAAATATTTTTATACCATTCAATAGCTTGCCTTTTAATTTTTTTTATGGTTTTCCTTGTTGTGCAAAAGCTTTTTATTTTGATGTAGTCCCGATGTGTTTTTTGTTTGTTTGTTTCTTTTGTTGCTTTTACTTGGGTGTCAGATTCAAAAAGTCATCAGAAAGGCCTATGGCAAGGAGCTTATGATCTATGGTTGCTTCTGGGAGTTTTTGGTTTTAGGTCTTACATTTAAGTCTTTAATACATTTTTAGTATATATTTGTATATGATGTAAGAAAATGGTCTAGTTCATTTTTCACATATATCTGTCGTTATCCAAATATGATTTATCGAAGAGGCTGTCCTTTTCCACGAATCCTTTGACCTAAATTTATTGACCATATGTGTGGTTTTATTTCTGGACTCTATTCTGTCCCATTGATCTATATGTCTGTTTTATGTATTTAGGCAGAGTTACTATTCTTTGTTTTCTTCACTTTTCCTCCTACCCAAGGAAAACCAATCTTATCAGCCTTTAAAAAAAAACACTAAGGTCTTCCAATTCATTCCAGAATAAAGTCTAAACTCCTACAAATGGTCTCAAGGCCATTTATCACTTAATCTCTGCCTGAGTTTCCAGCTTTGTCTCTAATACTCAAGCTTTAATAAACTATACGTAGTCCTCAAAACATTTTATTCTTGTATGTGATAGTATATATGTGCTTGTGATGTTCTCCTTGTCTGCCAGGCTACTGTTCAATAACCAACTCTCTCTGCTCTCTGTCTGTCTCTGATATATTTGCTTCTTACATTGCTTTGCAACAACTTATGATATCAGTTCTGCTTCCCAAGAGCCATTTTGAGTTTGAGCACACCACTGACTCTAGAAGACTGTGAATTCATTGAGGGCAGATGTCCTATCTTATTTATTGTTTTAGATGAATGCCCAACTGCCAACATGCAACTCCATAGTCAAAATACAGAAAATGTTTGCAGAATGAGTAAGTGAATGTATGAATGCCCATCAGCACCACCGTGGCCTTCAAAATGGATCTCCCCATGAGACCTATGGGAAGAATGATTTCCTGGGAGGTACACACACACTGTCTCTCACAATTACAACAGAGAATCAAATAAATAAGAAAATTTATGCGGAGGCATTTCATATATTATGAAGCTTTACATAGAGAGTAGTGAGATTATTACTACATTTAAAATGGATAATAATACCTATATGGAGAGAATTCATACTAATATCAAAACAGGTGCTGATGTCCGTCTAAACTTAGTAATAATACATTCACATGTTATTTTGAATACTATTGGTAATATATCTTAATCATATTTTATTAATATGTAATAATATAATAGATGTCTGAGGCAAACTAAGGTATCTCAGAGAAATATGGAAAAGTTACCTTGTTTAAAATAAATTTTGATATGCCCCTTAAAGCAGACAGAAGAGAGCTCTGACTTTTCTTTCTAAACATCATTCTAGAATTCCAGCAACATCTCTCTATTGATCCTGGTAGAAATGAAAGTTTCCAATTCATTCCATAGCTTCATTGGGTTGCAAACATAGAATTAGGACATAGTGATAGAAGTTGTCAAACTAAGGAATAAACCTTGCTCTTAAGTTCTTTGAGAATGTAGGTGGAAATGTCATTCTATTTCAGGTGTCAACAGTTAAGGTGTCTACTCAGTGCCACTGCTATAATTCATGTCAAAAGAGTCAGAAATAATGGTTTATACTGTTTCAGTACATTTTTCAGCCCACCAGTAAGAAGAAAAAAAAGTGCTTACCTTCCAACTGTTAAAGGTAGATGAATTTAGGGCATTGTCTTCCCTAAGTAGTTCACAGGAAATTAAATAAAATTTAAAAAGGATCACATCTATCCCAACAAAATAACCAAAAAATTGTCAGTAAAGAACATCAAATGAGGTCATTATATCAATTCTGTTTTCATAAATATAGTACATCATCCACCTAAGAAATCACAACTGTAACAGATTTATTTAAATTATAAGACATGAAACTTTATGAAAAGTCATTAAAATTAAAACAAATAACATAATTGCTGAGATGGAACTAGCATGATTATTAAACAAAATTTCTGAGTCCCTGCACACCAACATGCAAGCAGATTTAGAAAGTTTGACTTACAATTATCATATATTTTTAAACTACCGTTATAAGAACTCAAGAACTAAAAACTCATCAATATTTTACTAGTCTTGATTTTTTTAAAAACACTCTTAATAGACAAATAAAACTATATCCTTTCCCATAGCAACAGTCTGTGGAAGTTTTTTATTCATTTAACATTGTTATATTTTGTACTTAAAAGATAGTTTCCAAAGTTATTTCTTCAAATGTTCGCTAAATAGTTTTTATCTTAGTTGATTCACACATTTTTAGAGCTAAAAAAATTCAAGGCTAGCTCATAACATAAATATTATAATGAAAATAACCCTAAAAACTTGAATAATTTATTTAAATTTTAGACATTTGTATAGTATTTATATTCAATTATATAAACATTAAATTGAATGACAATGCTAACAACAATTGCTAAGACTTATTAAGTGACTAGGGGCCCGGTGCACGAAATTCGTGCACTGGGTGTGTGTGGGGAGGGGAGTGTCCCTCAGCCCAGCCTGGCCCCTCTCACATACTGGGAGCCCTCAGGCATTGACCCCATCACCCTCCAATCGCAGGATCAGCCCCTTGCCCAGGCCTGACGCCTCGGCCAGAGGCGTAGACCCCCATCACCCTCCAATCGCCTGATCGGCCCCTTGCCCAGGCCTGACGCCTCCGCCAGAGGCATAGACCCCCATCACCCTACAATCGCAGGATCGGCCTCTTGCCCAGGCCTGACGCCTCTGCCAGAGGTGTCAGGCCTGGACAGGGGACTCCCATCTTCCCCTGATCACTGGCTCTGGCCCCCGCCCAGGCCTGAGGCCTCTGGCCCAGGAATCATGCCTGGTCAGGGGACCCCCATCTCCCTCTGATCGCTTGCTCCACTCCCCGCCCAAGCCTGATGCCTCTGACCCAGGCTTCAGGCCTGGGCAAGGGGACCATCATATCCCCCCAATCCCCGGCTCTGCCCCCCACCCAGGCCTGATGCCTTGGCCAGAGGAGTTGACCCTCACCACCCTCCGATCACCAATCACCGGATCGGCCCCTTCACCAGGCCTGAGGCCTCCGGGAGAGGTGTCAGGCCTGGGCAGGGGACCCCCAGCTCCCCGCAGTTGCAGGCTCCGCCCCTGCCCAGGCCTAATGCCTCTGGCCTAGGCGTCTGGCCCGGGCAGCGGGGACCTGCAGCTTCAGCAGCCTTGCGATCGTGGGCTCCGCTTTAGGCCCAGGCAAGGGACCCCTAGCTCCCGGGACTGCCAGCTTCGACCATGCCCAGCTCCCATAGCTGGCTCCACCCCTACTTCCTGCTATCACTGGCCAGGGCGGAAAAGGCGCCTGATTCTCTAATCATGGCTGGGGGGCAGGGCAAAGGCGGCCCCAGGGCCGCCTTTGCCCTGCCCCCCAGCTCTTAGCTCCCCCCTGGGTTTCCGATCACTGTCAGTGGCAGGGGGCTTCTTCCTGCTTTCCCTTTCACCTCCCTGCATTGTGCCTACATATGCAAATTAACCGCCATCTTGTTGGCAGTTAACTGCCAATCTTAGTTGGCAGTTAACTGTCAATCATAGTTGGCAGTTAACTGCCAATCATAGTTGGCAGTTAACTGCCAATCATAGTTGGCAGTTAATTTGCATATAGCCCTGATTAGCCAATGAAAAGGGTATCGTCGTACGCCAATTACCATTTTTCTCTTTTATTAGATAGGATTATCATGTGCCAGACACTGGAGTAAGCTTTATACATGTACACTCACATTTAGTCACAAAATACTATAAATGAGGTATTATCCACATTTAAACATATTAAAAAAATAAGGAAACTGAAGTAGGTACCTCACTTGCCAAGGACATATAGTTATTGATGAAAACTGAATTTCATGTCTTGTTTTATCTGACTATAGACCCAGATCTCAGTAAAATAAAGGAATAATATCCCCCTAGTCAGTGTCTGTGGTGTTTTTGCATGTGATAGCTAATTAAATTACCCAAACGATCATGAGCTTCTGCTGAGTTGTCTCACAACCTCAAATTCTGAGATCAAAAATTGAAATGATGAAATCATATATTTTACTTATGGCCACACAGCTCAGATTAAAGATTTGAACTTAATCTGCTACATCTGCTGTATTCATATAATTTTTGCTTTTAATTTCAGTGTATTCACACAAGATTACTCTTTGGTTTGCTTTATCCCTGGACTTTATATGTTCACCTTGATTATGACAAAGCAATGCCACACAGAGAACATGCATGCCAACTGCTTTCACTGTATTAATATTTTTCCTAATAAATCAAGTGTTGCATTATGTTGAGGACTTCATATTGGTTTTTAATAATAAGCAGAATAACTCAATATAGCTCTAATGATAAGAGATGTTAAATGAATAGAAATCATGCAATTCAACTACCAATATCATCAGGTCACACTTGACTCAGAAGATATATGGAGACTATGGCAGCCTCAGTAATGTGGCCTATCAGAGCTGATCTTCCGAAATAAACTCAATTCAGCCTATTGTAATTGTACTCCTCTTAGAAGAAGGCCTAGCCTTAGAAATTAGGGCTATCCAGATCCTACTTTAGTTCAAACTATTTTCTAGCACCTGCAGTTTATAGCTATTGTTATTATTTATAACTAAACTAAAATTATTTGAATAACTACTAGTATTAAGAAATATTTGTCTACTTTCAAAATTAATGGCCTTAAGTGCCATTCCAATTTTATGATTTCAGTTACCATATTTTGGAAGTACTAGTAATATAAAACTTAAAATGTTAATCAAATTACATATAGTATATTTTTTTCTTAACATAATCTGGATTGCACCATACATATGGATAAGACTTAATGAGTATTTAAATATAAAACATAAAAATTAACTGTCAAGTTACTTTTGTTTACCTTTACAACCCTGGCAACTCTACATCATTTTGAATAGTGGAGATTTCATTTGATGTTGCCAAATACATTAAGCATAACTAGCTAAGGACAAATAAAATATTTTAATACATACATTTTTACATGGTTTTGTTGAACTAGAAATACTTGTCCTTGTCTAGAATACATTGAAATTGCTCTGCCACAAAATGATATCTTCCAACAGATGTTATTTTTATCCTTGGCCTCTGCCATGGAGAAAAATTATAACCTCCTTATAAAACTATAAAACAGAATTGCTTTTCTTTATTCATAGATTATACTGACTTTGTAGGCCTAGGTCATTCTTAAAATTTACAACCTTAGGAGAAAAAAGAACAAAAAATTTTATGTTTAATCCAAACATATTATAATTTAACGTTCTTAATTATTTTTATTTTACAATAACATTTTAAATACTATATTATTTAGTTTAGAAAATAATTACTGATTATTAATCATAAGTAAGATTTCAAATGGTGAGTCACTAGTAAATGAGAAGACTGGAGGAATACAAGACCAGACAGATAACTCAAATGATTAGCTTTAAAAGGATCTTAGATGGTGATGGAAGGAGACTTGACTTAAGTTGGTGAACACACTGTACACACACAGATGATGTGGTATAGAACTATGCACCTGAAACCTGTATAATTTTATTAACCAATGTCATCCCAATGAATTCACTAGAAAAAATTTTAAAGGATCTTAGAGAAAGACAGCACGACATTGTATTCTTACACAATATCTTAGTTCACTAGAGGAATGTTTACCTCCTAATACCTCATTTAATACCTGAACTGTTTTTTCTCAATGGCATAATATAGGCAGGCATGCGTGCAACCTGGTGATTCAATTTGCCTTAATGATGACAAATGCTAAATGTTGATGTACGGATGTATCTGTGTATGTGTGTGCTTGGTTTAAGAAGTGATTTTGATTACACTAAAAAGACTGAATACCCAACTAGGCCATAAAATTGCAGTACTTTCTTATAAAATATTAATCCAAAAAATTAGTAATCAAGTTTAGCATGAGAAACGAAATTGAGGGTTAGATTATCTAGGGGCCCTTTGTTGTGTTTGAGGCAATCTATCTATCTATTTATGACCCCTCTCCTAGTAAGGGGTAAAGTAGAAAATGTGTTAATTGCCTTTTCTTTCATTAAAGTGGAGGCTAATATAATGAGAGAGATAGGATAAAGAAGACAGTTGCTCTCCTTAGAAGAACTAAGTCCATAGAGCATTTACAGAGTGGAAGGTAAAGAAACTGAGCAGTAGAGTTATGAAAAACAGTGGAGCAGAGGCTTGCTAACAACACCAAATTCAATCAAATAATTTGCAGGTAATAAGGATAAAGAAGCTGCATTTGTCAATTAAGAGAGCATTGCTAAATATAAGGACAACACTTCCATTAGAGGAATGAGTAGAAGTTAGTATATGGGATGTTAAGAAGTGAGTGTATGGTAAGAAATTGGAAACAAATATTTGCTCTTTAAAACTTAGGCAGTGAATGAATCATGAAATTTACAATAATAACTTAAGAAAGGCACACATAGTAAACCCTATGTTCTACTGAATAAATAATTTGAAATGGCTTTTAGTTTCAACAGTGAAATGCATGGGTATTCTTCTAGTTTCATCTTTCTCCTCCTATGCCCAATTAATTTTTACAACATCAAACTGTTCTGACCATACCTAACTTGAGCAGTTATTCCTGAAATAGGCTTTCAATGTCAGCATTATATAAAGGACTAGAGGCCCAGTGCACGAATTCGTGCACAGGTGAGGTCCGGCCAGCCCACCAGATCAGGCCGATCTGGCTGGGCCAGCCGGAGGGGAGGGGCTATGGGTGATTGGCCAGCTGGCCCCGCCCCTGATTGGGGTGGGGAGGTTGATTGGGGTTGGGGCAGGCCAGGGGGAGGGGCTGCAGGCAATTGGCTGGCTGACCCTGCTCCCTGTTTGAACTCCTGGTTGAACTCCTGGTCGAACTCCCAGTTGACGGGACAATTTGCATATTAGCCTTTTATTATATAGGCTAGGTCCTTTCTTGAATTATCAACACTAATAAAAGAGAAAAATGGTAATTGGCGTACGAGCTACCGTTTTCATTGGCTAATCAGGGCTATATGCAAATTAACTGACAACTAAGATTGGCAGTTAACTGACAACTAAGATTGGCAGTTAACTGACAACTAAGATTGGCAGTTAACTGACAACTATGATTGGCAGTTAACTGACAACTAAGATTGGCAGTTAACTGACAACTAAGATTGGCAGTTAACTGACAACAAAATGGCGGTTAATTTGCATATGTAGGGACAATGCAGGGAGGCGAAAGGGAAAGCAGGAAGAAGCCCCCTGCCACTGACAGTGATCGGAAACCGAGGGGGGAGCTAAGAGCTGGGGGGCAGGGCAAAGGCGGCCCTGGGGCCGCCTTTGCCCTTCCCCCCAGCCATGATCAGAGAATCAGGTGCCTTTTCCGCCCTGGCCAGTGATAGCAGGAAGTAGGGGTGGAGCCAGCGATGGGAGCTGGGCACGGTCGAAGCTGGCAGTCCCAGGAGCTAGGGGTCCCTTGCCTGGGCCTAAAGCGAAGCCCACGATCGTGGGGCCGCTGCAGCTGCGGGTCCCCGCTGCCCGGGCCGGACGCCTAGGCCAGAGGCGTCAGGCCTGGGCAAGGGGCCGATCCTGCGATTGGAGGGTGATGGGGGTCAACGCCTGAGGGCTCCCAGTATGTGAGAGGGGGAAGGCTGGGCTGAGGGACACTCCCCCCCCCCCCACACACCCAGTGCACGAATTTCGTGCACCGGGCCCCTAGTACTCATATACATGACAATGCCCTAATTTACAAAAACATTCACCTTTATCCCATTTAGGCCTACTAAAAATCCATGACTGTCTAAAATTATATAATTATATTTTTTGTAGAGAGCCGCAGTAGAAATGTCAGCTGTGATTTGATTTATCCACTATCTAACAAAGTCACTTATTGCCCCACCCTGGCATTTCCTTTCCTGTGATGTTCAGATATCTTCATACTACTGCATTTCTAGGTCAGCATTTCCCCTATATGTGCCTCATCAGTTTGAGAGAATTTACTTTTATGTATCACAATCTGTAAGATCATTCCTCCCTGATGATTCATATCTTATTCATTTTTTGTCCCCATTCTTTTTTCACTTAATACAGGTATTTCCAAATTTGGGGCAACTTGCTCTTGCTCTTTCTTCTCTTTCTCTTCCTCTCTCCCTTATTCTCTCTTTTTTCCATACACTGCCTTAGACAATGTTTATCCATGTCTTTAACTGACTTTATTTCTAATATCCAGTTCCATGATGCTTGTTGAATATCTCCTTCAGCACCACAATTCTATGTCATTTTCTTTTCGGAACACACACACACACACACACACACACACACACACACAGAAAAACCTCCCAGGTCCCTAAATTTGTCTTTTGTAAATTGTACCAATAATGCCAGACTAGAAAACTTGGGATCATCTCTGATTGCCCTCCTCATTATCTTGTATTACTGCTCCATATTTGACCAATTTACAAGTAATTGTCACACAGCCATCCTTTCCTTACTGAAGTGCAACCCTTCTCCCAAGTTGAAGTCTTTAATGAATGTCTTACCTGGACTATTGTGATAGCTTCCTGGATGGTTTTGTCATCCGTGTTATCTCAAACCACCTCTGGTGTCCCTATCTCTCAATTCTCATCAAGACTCCCATCTGCTAAAAACCATCATGTTCCACTGAAGACTAATAAAAATTAAGGACCTCCACACTGTACTCAGTCTTTCCAGACACTATCTCCCTCACTTTTGATTCACATTTATTATTCATTGCAGTCAACCTGTAATACTCCTTTTTTCGTCTACTTCATACAGATATGCTGACCTAGAGTGCCTTCTGATTTCTATGGCTACTGACATCTCACCTCTCCTTCAAGTTATAAACCACATGCTATGTTTTCCATAATGTTTTTCCTGATTTTTCCTAGAAAACCATGACCTCTCTGTAATGACAAATTCTTTGTACTCTATTTATGTGACATGAAGTCTAAAAATCTGGGTTCTAATACAAGCTATTAGCAGGAAAATTTGTGGCAAGTTAAAAATATTCTCATCTGTAAAATAGGGATAATGTTAATATCAACCTCACAGGAAATACAAGGGAAAAGGTTTGTGAATCTGTTTCATGATATCCATAAGGTCAGGGATTATTTTTGCTCACTAATATATCCCAGTGCCCGAAACAGTGACTGGTGCCTATAGTTAAATGTCTGATATGTAATATAGTATAAACTTTAAATATTTTACCTTAATATTAATCTTCAATATATTATAGTTATTTATGTTCTTGTTTCCTTCACTAGATAAAGAAATCTTTCTACTAGATATTAATTGAACACTTACAATGAAATAGATCCTGCCCTGTCCTGTAACTGTTTCTGCTTTTGTGCTTACTCTTCTAACCTTGGTTCTTTGCTACCCTCCTGCAAGTTTTGGCATTCAATATTCCATCCCAAACCCTCTTCTGAACTCATTCTGTCCATTCTCCTTGGGTTATATCATCACTGTCGGGTCTCACCTGATATTATGCTCCAGTTATAATAGGCTTTTCTTTAAAAAATGTTTTTATTGATTTTAGAGAGACAGAGTGAGGGAGAGGAAGACAGAAATATCAATGAGAGAGAACCATTGATCTGCTGCCTCCTGCATGCCCCTAATAGAGATCAAACCTGCAACCCAGGCATGTGCCCTGGCCAGAATGGAACTGGTGACCTTTGGGTGCATGGGACGAAGCTCAACCAACTGAGCCACATGAGTCAGGGCTACAGAGGCTTTACTTGATGTCACAAAGCCACTTGCCCCATTCGGGTCCTGTTATCTCGGCTGCTTGAATGCTCACTTCCTGGATCTTATGGAGTCTCCCTCTTTTTCAGCTCTGATGTTGTTTTCCTCAAAGAGGCCTGCCCTGAATGCTCCAACTAATTAATTTAAAAAATTACTTATTTTCCTCTAATATATGCCATAATGAAACTACCTCAAAGCTTTCAGAAACTGGATGTCATATCAATATGTTAACAAACTGATGAAAATGGGCAATAGAATCTTTCCTGTGTTTATAATATAAACATGTGAACCTCTTGACCAGGGGTGGGCAAACTTTTTGACTCGAGCTCCACAATGGGTTCTTAAACTGGACCAGAGGGCCAGAACGAAAGCATGGATGGAGTGTTTGTGTGAACTAATATAAATCCAAAGTAAACATCATTACATAAAAGGGTACGGTCTTTTTTTTCTTTAGTTTTATTCATTTCAAACGGGCTGGATCCGGCCCGCGGGCCATAGTTTGCCCACGGCTGCTCTAGACTCTGGGAGCAGTTTCATGTACCACAATTATTATTTGTCTTTACTAAGAGACATAAATGATTTAAATATTGCAATAATATTTGTGAACCCTTAAAAATAAACTCAATCATTAGCATATAATAAACATGCATGAAATTAATAAGAAAATGTCAGTTCCAAAAAGAGTAACCAATTGTCTCTACTAGTACCTTGATCTATCATAAAAATTCCAGCAAAACACCAATTGTGTGCCAGACATTATAATAGGCATCTTCTATCACTTTTTCTGTCTTGAGAACTTTTATTTATTCAAGGTTGTTTCAAATGTCACCTTTACTTTCATACCCTCTCTGCTCTCTGTATATTTTTGTCCTCTATACTACAGTAGTGTATGTATTATGTTGGAATTTTTATTGTTGGAATTTTTCTATACTATATTATATGTCTCCACTACAAGAATGTAAGTGCTTGAAAGATTGAGACATCTTTAAATCCTTAAAAATGAAAAACTGTCAATGGGACATAATAAATGTATATCAGTTTAACAAAAGAATGAAACTTAGTGCAAGAAGAATTTATATAAATTCTCTAGGTATTTATGAGATATACATAATATGAAAATTATAATAGTATAACCCCTAATCAAATAATTTTATTTTACCAGAAAATATTTTTTATTTATAAGTGTATAAATATAACAATATTTGCATCTCAAAATAAATATATTATGATATAAAATAATTGAGAAATGATCTGTGAATATAATTTTATAGAAGAAATTGAGAAAATGCATATGAAAGTGTGGAGAGTGGCTACAGTGTTTGGACAGGTTCAAGCCTTGGACTAATGAGAGGGCACAGTACTCTCATGCCCATGTGCAAGTCCCAGCTTGGAGGGCAGAGCCCTCCCAGCACAATTATAGCCAGCATCTATAGTTGTACGCTTGAACCTATGGTCCAAACACGTGGCCCCACGTGCCTGAGTGATGTGGGCTTGATAGAGTTCAGGTGCATGCCATTGAGTAGGATTGAAACCCACGAGAATATTGTAAACATCTTGACCACACCCTCACTTTGCCTCGTGGAATCTGGCTATAAAATAAAGACACGGTTTGTAGTCCGTGGCGCTGTCGCTAGCTCTCCGTCAGAGAGGCTCCCCATCAGAGAGGACAGCGTCCTACCCAGACCCAGCTTTCTTCTCTTGTCTGTTTTTTCTCAATCCTTCACCGCCCCCTCTCAGGCTCACCGAACCTGGCTGAGCTGGCGCAGCACATAAGGCGCCCTGGGGCTGAGTATGCCATGGCCGTGCCGGCTCGCCACATGTAAGTAATCTGAATAATTATTTATAATGAAAGATAATATCAGAATTTTAAAGTAATTAAGAGAAATTACATTTATCTCATAATTACCAAAACTTTCCTTTAAAATATACAGTAGAAATTATTTGCATAAGCCACCTGGAAGTCTTTTACAGCCCATTAATTAGTAGTAATATGTGATTTATTTAGTTTATTGCATTTTCCACAACTCATTAAATTTGGGCTTATTTGTAGTTGTAGCCTGCTTTGGTTTCACGAGTTTTAATTATTTTTTGATGATTTAAGACAGTAGCCATATGGATTAAAGTGTTTTGTTTTATTCCCTGCACCATGTACACCATAGTGGAACTATTTCTGTGCTTATTTATATATCTATGTTAAAATATCATTTTTCTTGAGAATTTGCTACTGGTTTTTATATTACACTGTCATAGTTCAGTAGTTTCATACATTAGCAGAACCCAGGGATATATGAGGATGGGTACTCTCGCTTCTAGCATGTCTAACGATCATGACTTGTAATAATAAGCCATGTGATCTCACCAACTAGTTGGGTGGTTTCCAAGTGGCTTGTCAGAGTGGTGTCGCTCTGAAGTGCTCCTGTGAGTGTAGAGGACCAATAAATTCTCCTTTTTTAAGGCACTCAATGGATGACACAGCTCAACAATTTCCTTTGCACATTTTATAAGGGCACAGAAGTAGTGATTCTGTCTCTTGAGTTATTAGTATCAGCTCCACTTAAAAACTTAGCTTTTATAATTTACCAACCTGGTGCGTGGCACATTATTAGGTACCTAACAGATATAATTTTAGTCCTCAGTATGACCCCGCAGGAAAGCCATTTTATTAGAGTTTTCTGCTGGGAAAACTGAGGCTCAAAGAAATCTCAGTTATTTTTCACAGTCTCTTTAAAGCAGTGGTTCTCAACCTTGGCTGCACATTAGAATCACCTGGGAATCTTTTTAAAATCCTGGTTTCTGGGCCTCATCCTCCAGAAATTCTGTGTCTTTGTTATGGGGTGGGGCCACAACATTAGTAACAAAGAAACAGAATTTCCGGAGGATGAGGCCCAGAAATCAGGATTTTAAAAAGATTCCCAGGTGATTCTAATGTGCAGCCAAGATTGAGAACCACTGCTTTAAATCCTTCCCCAAACTCAGGGTGCCTGCTATCCCCGGTAAGTTTAAATGTTTGCATACTCGGTGCTGTTACCTGCCTCTTGTGCCTCCCAGCCACCTGATGCCAACATCAGAGCTGAAGTCCAGGAACTGGTGCTAAAATGAGTTTCGTAATTTTCTACTGTTTTGTGCATCTGAGTCGGGACTACTGATTGGCTGCTGTGGCCGTTTGTGGAGGAAGCTTTCCAGGATCTGGGACCTGCTGGGTTCAACTCATGGGTAGAAAGGCCGGATAATGTTTCCGCTGGTTGGGCTCCCCTCCCCTGTTGACATGGCTCTTCCCCTTCGGGCACACGGTAGTAGAGTATTGATCAACTCCCACCGCAACTTCCTGTGACATCTGTGTACAGGAATATGGTCACTTGGGAGAGGGAGATCGTAGGCCCCTGGAAACCGTGAAGATCTTTGGGGACGTTACAATTGTAGGTGGGTAGAAACACGAGGCAATGCAACTGCTACATGGAATACTAATCCTAAAGGGTCACACAGGCGTTTAGAAGTGAACCTGGAATTCCAGCCCTGATTTGGGTAACTCCAAAGCTTGTGTCCTTTTGACTAATACTGTCTTTTAAAAAGTCAATGAACATGTTACAACCGGCAGTCAGGATCACTGCTTTCTAAAAATCCAAGAGCTGTAGAAAGAACTTGTCTTTTCACCCTTCATACTCTTTTACTTTTATCACGACAAAGAAGAAGCATAAGGGTGAGGTTCTAAATGAGCATGCACTTACTGATCACCTACTATGTGCTATGCCAGTACCATACTGAGTACTACTGTGAAGAACTGGTGAATTAGTTTTCTTTTGCTACCGCTACCAATTACCACAAATTTAGGGGCTTAAACAATACAAGTTTATCCTACAGTTCTGTAGGATAGTTCAACCTGAGTCTCACTGAACTAAAATAAAGTTGTTGGTAAAGATGCATTCTCTTCTGGAAGCCCTAAGGGATAAAAATCCATTATCTCTTGTTTTTCCAGTTTCCAGAGACTGCCTACAGTATTTATCTCTCGGCCCCCTTTCCCCATCTTCAGAGCCAGCAGTACAGCATCTCTCTGAGTCCTTCCAGGAAAACCTCTCTATTTTAAGGTCAACTGATTAGCAACCTAATTACATGTACAACTTTAATTCCCCTTTTCCATGCAACCCAACATATTCCTAAATTCTGGGATTTAGATATGGACAACATTGGGGGAATATTATTCTGCCTCCCACATGGAGAATGAGGAAATCACCCAAGAAGTCCCAGACATAATAGACAAGAAACATGCAAGAAATATACATGAAACAGAAAAAAGGATCATGTGAGAAAAATGTGTAACAATGGCAATCATAATCATAGCTGAAGTCAACAACTACTGAAAATTTTTTATGTACCAGGCACTGTGCTCAGTGCTTTTTATACAATGACTGTTTAAATTTTCAAAACAATTTTTTAAAGAAGTAGCTTTTTAATTTTGATAATGATAAGCAGGCTTTGGGCTCGCCCATGTTCTCCCAGCTAGTACCTATCGAATTGGTATTTAAACGTAGGTCTCTAATGTGGGTCTGTGCTCCAGTTTGTCGAATATTCATATTGTAAATCAGGATAGAGAGCAAGAGGATTCCAAGTCATTGCACAGCACTGAAAAGTTCATCTCTATGTAGTTTGAAAAAAAAAACAATGAAAGAAGCACAAAGGGGGTGAATAGAAAGTGTTTATCTCAGGAAGCAGCATAGTGCGAGATAGAGAGGGAGATCTGCTACAGTGGGGCTCATGAGTGTTTGTTTGTCATAGGGAGTTAAGGAGATAAATATTCATAGAATATTAATTGGCTAGTCTATAATCTCTTGAGTCTTCGCTTGAACCGATAAACAAGAGAGGCTATTTGTAGTTTTTAAATAAGTGAGAGAGTTGATGCAATCGTGTTTTAGGGATGAAATCATGTCCCTAAAACATGTAACTTTCAGAGTGAAAGTCCTGTGACCAATAATCGCCCCAGAGCATCCTCTTACTGAGCCCCATGTCTATAACTTATCTACATAAAATCGCAAACTTAATATTTTGAAAACATATTTTACCTAATAAAACATCAATTTTAGGGGAAATTAACAGTTTAATTTTCTCCAATTCTTTTTCTAGTTTTAGACCTTGAAATGTTTATAAAGTGTTTTCCCATACACGTTTATATCTGGACCTGCGAATTCAGTGAGGCATGTAGTGTGTGTCATATAGGTTATGAGGAAGAAATTGAAACTGAAAAATTGTAATCTGTCGAAATCCAGAGAAATGATTTCAATCCTGAACGTATTTCAGACCTTGCTCCTTCTTCTATAGATGTTGGATAGTATGTAAATAAAAATAAAATGTTAGTATATCTTATATGAACGAGATCCTAAGTTTTATTTCTTTCCTGTGAAATTGGCAAATTCTTACATTTTAATTCTTCATATAAGAACTTTAGTGAGCATAAAAATTACCTCTTCAGCAATCTGTTTCCTAAATCTCTTCTCCATATGCCAAAATTTCAATCTTATTCTCTTCCATAGAATGACAGTATTCATTATAAATACACAGGTGAAATCTTTCTTTTCCCCCCCCAAAACTAGACACCAGAAAACAGAATCACCAGCTGCAACTTCCTGACAGGGCAAAAGTGAGGAGTTGATCATATATAATGGATTGATTTGGATAGAGCAGAGTGTAGACTATGACATACTGATTTTCATAGACTTTATCCCTGTTCACTTTGCTTCTGCATTTAAGGTATTAAATTCGGATCTATGTGGCAAAGATGATTAGAAAGGGGAACTGCTCCCTTAGAGATCTATTTAAAAATGTCACAATTAAACATTTCCGGAAAGTTTCAAGCAATTTTAGTCTCCTGGCTGATGCAAAATATTGAGTAGCTCTGTTCACTTAAGAATGCTATCTGGAAGGGGAAATGCTGATTTTCCCTTGCCCCCTGCCATGCCACCTAATTGGAAGGCACCACTCTCAGTGGTAGACATACTAATACATGCTTTTGCTGGCGGAACTGGGAATAACATAATAGATGGCTTTGTGATTAGGGATATATGCTGTGCCTATATTTGGGAGGAGGGAAATGTTTAATTTCTCTCTACATAAATTTGATTGCACAAGGGTAGAAAGAAGTAGAGAGGTGTGATTTGTTTTTCAACTGATGGTGAAAAGTGTCATCATTTAACCTCTGGGTTTATAATTTAACTCTGAGCGGTAAACTTTTCCAAGAAAAAAATCAGTGATTTTTCAAGCTACCAAGATCACCTCACTTCTTCCTCACCACCAGCCAGAGACCTTCAGTATGTGGTTGACAATAATGATGAAATCTGAATAAGAGAGAAGAAACTCTTCTGTGAAAGGAGGCCATTATTTGATATTATTAATGTAATTTGTTTAAGTTTTACCTAGACATGATGACATATGATTAAACTTATTAAAGGATAGTATTTATACATAATGGCAAAATCAGAAATATATTTATTGTTACTGTGTAAGACAACTAAACTGATAATTTCAATCACTAGGTTCACTTAGATGTAAACCTTCTACTATCAAGTATTTAGACATAGATCTCTAGGTCAGAAAATTGAATTTACCTTTCATGTGGGAATTTTTCTCCCAGCTTTTCTTCAAAATTAGACTATTTGAAAGCTACTTTAGGAATAATAAAAAAAAAAACCAAAAAACAACAACTAAACTAATGAATCCACCAAAACTTTTATCATATTTCCCCTCTCTATAAGTATGAAAACAAGATTGAGTTGATTATTAACCTCATATACCTTTAAAAGAAATTCATTGACTTTATTATATTTGGCAAGTTTTATCTGATTCATCTCAAACCTTTCAGAGTCATAGCAATACATACTAATTGGAAATGGATATATTTGTAATAAATATTTAAGTTCCTAATGATCAGCTTCATGTAGTCCTTCCTTAGGGCATAACCTGTGGTGAGAGCCAGTCTGGATCGACTTTAAAGTATGAGAACACAGGGTCTAATGTCTAATTTCTTTCTAAGGAGCAATTTTCTAATAATGAGATCAAAGCAATCTTAAAACTATTGAGTTTGAGAAACGACCAAAGAAATTATTATATGCCATTAAGATTGACCCCTTGAGACCCCAACTAAAGAGAATGCAATCTCTAAACCCTAAACAATAGGATCAAGTTCTTGAGGAAAAGTACAAAGGAGAATAGTTTTCAGTTTATAGAATACTGGTAACCTACTACATTTCTAACGAATAGAGATTTTAGAAATCAGAGCTCTATAATTCCTTAATGAGCAATGTAGATTGATTCAAGTACAAACCTTGGTTAATATAATCATTATTCAGATGACCATACATTAGCCAGTCTGGACCTGGATTGCTTAAATTACAAGAAATTGCTGATTTTAATTGTTATTAACTCAGAAAAAAGCATTTTCTTCTTTTGGAATCTACCATCAGCTTTCTTGGTGCTAAGAGCAGAGATTTGGGTCTTGATGACAACAAAAGCAAAGGTGTTTCTCTTATGGCTACAGCATGTGCTTAATGCCAGGCACTGGGAGCCATGTTTTCCATGCATTCACGATCCAGAAAACAGCAAAAGGACATAGGTAATGTTTAAGGGAAGGGAAATTTGATGAAGGATTTTGTGGATTCATTTGCCTTTTTTTTCCCCCTGGGCCAACTTATACCTGTTCACGAATTAAAAAAAAAGAAAAACAGGAAAATATTTCAATTGAAATATTCTCATCCAGTGATCTGTCTAAATACCAGCTATTTGCTTCTGACTAAACCTAGTGATTAAAATTATTTAGTTGGCTTATGCAGTAACATAATTGGTGTATTTCTGAACTTGACATAATGTATAAATACCATTCTTTACATATTTAAATATAACCTATAATAATAAGAGGGTAATATGCTAATTAGACCAGACGTCTTCTGGATGTCATTCCGTACATCCTTTCTGACGAAGTCGGGACTGGAAGGAAGCCAGCCCGGGTCCTGGGTGCTGGAGTGAAGCTGGTGCCAGCAGCTGGGGGAAGGCCTATTCTTGCACAAATTTTCATGCATTGGGCCTCTAGTGTCACTATAAGAGATGGCAGATTAATACCATTAAACAGATTACTTAATTAACTGATGAAAGACACATAGAACTTAGAGACAAAGTAACTTGAAACTGTGGTGACACAAAATAACATAAAGCAGAAATTTTAAGGACTCACTTATGAGAACTGTCTTCTTTTACTTCCCATTAGCTTATCATTTGCACAGTCACCAAAGTAGGTATACTTTTGAAATACATCAAACAAGGTATTTTTGCTGTCTCCAAAGTCACCACCTGTCTTTGTAGCAAGTGATTTCATTCAACATATTCTGCTGATACACAAAACACTTTGGAATAAAAAATAACATTAAACTGAGCTTTTGTTTCTCAACTTTAATGTAAATATGTTTGGTGACTGAGTTCACCCATCTGAGTTATTTCCAATAAAACTACTATAGTATGTGTTTGACTTATAAATTTCTATTCTGATTCCAAAGGCACAACATTTCATGAAAATACATAAAACAAATAGGGCCATGACTTATGATATTAAAATATTAAATGCCTATTTGAAAGGAAGTTTTCTGCCTCATGCCCTAAGGACTGCTGAGTTTGCTAAACAAATATAAATAAAATATATCACAATCGAAGCACTTTACATAACAAAAAAGAAAAAGTGAAAAGTTTTGCCCCGCAGTTCCCTGAAGATGGGATCTGTAAACTATTACCAGTAGATTGCATTTTGCATCAGAGTGGAGCTGATTTATAGTCTGAGCTTTCTGGGGATTCATGAGTTTTGGTCACAGATAATCTTCCACTAGTAAGTAGTTTGGGTATTGAAAAAGTGTAAGTGTAACGTAGCATTATAAAAGTAATATGTGTCTGTTTCTCAAAACATTCAACTTAAAGAAATTATCTCTACTTTTAAAGTCTATCATCTGGCTATTGCTAGCAACCTTAGCATAGCCCATTTTTAAATTACCGCATACTTGAGATTAAAAATATTCATTAAACACCTGAACATGACAGTAGTTACAAATAACAAACCATATACTAATGAATGATGTAGCCAAGTGTAATAGCATATTTTGGTAATAGGCCATGTCAGTTTGATTTTTTAAGCCTGTAGAACGAAATACAGACACAAAAGACATTAATAGATTAATGAATTAGTATACAGTGAACACCCTTATAAATACCACCCAGGACAAACACTAGAACTTTGTCAGTGATTCCAGAGCAGTACTTCATCCCCAGCTTGGTAACTATCATCAATTCATTCCTTGAGTTCATTTAGTTTTGTCACATGTGTTTGTTCCTATAGTTTGGTTTTGCACATTAGAAAAAGTGATGTCTTTTTAAAATTCTTCCTTCATCCCTTTCCTTTCCTTATAATCCATCTGTTGAAAAATGAATGCCATTTAAGCTATAGAGTTTCCCAAGGTCTGGGATTTTCTGATTGCACACTTACAGTGCAGTTCAGCGGATTGCTGGATTTCCCACAAATTGGCAACTGGATTCAGAGGCTTGATCAGACTCAGGTTTGATCTCTCTGATGACGGCGGTACATTCCATTCTTTCCTCAGATGGTAGACAATGTTTGGTAGTCTTTCTTTTTGTAATGTTAGTAGTTAGTTATTGATGGGCAATGTCTACATCCATTAATGCATTGGGTTTGCAAAATGATAATATTTTAAACCTGTGATTTATGATTTATTGGTTAGTCGAAATGCTTTAATAGAGAGAAACTTTCTCCTTATCTACTATTAGGTTACCTAGTGGTAGGATTCATATAGAAAAAGCAGGATAAATGCTTGATTCTTTTCTTTTATCTACCTGTTTCCTTAACAAATTGGTTTTCTTGTATTTTTTGAAGATGAACAGTTTTATAATAACAAGGAAATTCTTTAATTCAAGCATATTGGTAAAATTCAACCAGTTGCAATTATTACCTTTTTCTGAAGCTCAAGTTACCCAATTTTGGCTAATGGAAGTCCCTCATTCTATGACATTTTACTTAATTGCACTTTACAGATAATACATTTTTTACAAATTGTAGGTTTGTGGCAACCACCAGTGATAAG
The DNA here is from genome assembly GCF_963259705.1 of Myotis daubentonii. Lineage (NCBI taxonomy): Eukaryota > Metazoa > Chordata > Mammalia > Chiroptera > Vespertilionidae > Myotis > Myotis daubentonii. The sequence continues at coordinate 20,126,984 of NC_081848.1, read as the reverse complement.
ATTAGGACTCACTAAAGGCTCAGATAGCATTTTTAAGCAATAAGGTATTTTAATTAAGATCTGTATAATTTCTAAGACATAATGAATGCTATTGCACACTTAACAGACTAAGGTATAGTTTAAACATAACTTTTATATACACCGGGGAATGAAAAGTTTGTGACTCATTTTATTGTGTTATTTGTTTTTTTGCGGTGGTCTAAGCTGAACCCACAATGCCTTCAAGGTATGCCTGTGCCAAGGACACAGGTGCACATTGCTATAGGACTGGTACAAATAAAATATCTCAAGAGTAAATCCTACTGATACAGTTCAAATCCAGGATTCTAGCAGTCACCCCAGTCTATGTGAAATACATTCCAGGACCATCCATGGGTGCCTGAGACTTTGGATAGTACTAGTCCCCAATCCATAGGTATCAGACATACTTATGATAAAGTTTAACTTACAAATTTGGCACAGTAAGTGATTAGTAGCAATAATAATAACAGAATAATTATAACAATGTTACTGCAATAAAAGTTATGTGAATATATTCTCTCTCTTTCTCTTCAACTCTCTCTGACAATTGATGTGATAACCAAGATGGTTACTAAGAGACTAATGAGCAGGTAGCGTGTATATCGTGGAGAGACTGGATGAAGGGAATATTTGCATCCTAGGTGGTAAGGAGGGGATGGTATAAGATGTATTTTTATCATGCTACTTTGAACAGTCAACAATTTAAAAACTGTGACTCGTTTATGTCTGAACTTTTTCATTTCATATTTTTGCATTGTGGTTGACAACAGGTAACTGAAACTGCAACCACAGATAAGGGGGGATGCTGTTTGATGCCTTTTGTGTAACCTTTCCTGAAAAAAATCTCTCTTTTCTCTCCCATATTGTAAATCCTGGTTAACTGCTCCCAGGCATGATAGAATTAGAATATCTCCTAATTACTCATTTACTTTATCCCATATTATGCATATGAGCCTCAGAATAGCACTATTATTGTCACTCAAATATAATTACTGTGAATAATTTTTCTTTTCAGACATTGGTTTGATTTAGTTCATAAATTTATTTGAATTTGAAGTAATTCATATATAGAAACTTGATTTTTAGAGGACTTTCTGCATTTGAAGTGAAGCGAAGTAGCAATCAAACTATTAACTTTCTTCTATTTGATTATTTCTACGTGCTTCTTTTATTTTTACTGAGTAATAGAAAGGTGATAAACGTTTCCATAGCAATAAGGGTTTTTAAACTATATGGCTAAGATTTGTATTCCTATTTTTAACTACACTGTACTCTTATAAATCTTGCCAAGATTTAACTTCCTCAGATATATGATCTTCTCTGATATCTTGCATTATTTTATATATTCCCAGAACAAGCTGTACATAGAACTCAACACATTTGAAATAACTCATTCCAAGTTGTCTCTCTAAAAGGCTGTAAACTGAGGCTTATCTTTCTTGAGCATACCTGGCACATAGTAGACCCTCAGAACACACCTTGAATGAATTATCTAATGAATAAAGCAGGCTCCCCAGGTTTTAAATAAATTTTAAAAATACTTGCTTAGGTCTATATTTAATAGGCACTATTATATAAAGACCTTTGTATAGTTCTGTATACCCATATACAATATGTGCAAAGTGCTTTTTCACCTCAGAAAAATAGATCATAAAGTTTACCATATCGTTACTTAATTTTAATTAATGCTATTCCTTTCCACCCTCCCAGCCTAGACATTGATAATGTAACACCTTCATCAAATTATGAATAGTGAAAGACTCCGTATCATTCTTCTTTGAAAAAAAGCTGAGTTTGACATCCTTTTTTTGTCTTAATGTGTCTAGTTATTCTCTAGCTTACCTGATACCTTGAATTGGGCTGAACTATCCCTATGTCATGCAGCCAACATTCATAAATCCCCTGGTCTCTGAGTTGTGCAGGGTCCACATCTGGAACCACATTGCTGCAGCTTATTTGCACTCCTCTATGGCCTGTTACTGATACCCTCATTCCCTGACCCATTGCTCTTTCCCTCAACTATCCCTTTATACTTGCCTCTGATATCTGGTGATTGATTTTCTGCTAATCCTGATTCTTGGTCCTCCTCAGTGATTGTCTATACTTAGTCCATGGGCTGTCATATTCTCTTCTCTGCTCCAGGACATATATGAACCCTATTAACCTTCATCCTCAAGATACCAGCTGCATTCTGCATTAAGAAGTCTAAGGGGGGAAATAGTCTGAATATATGTACATCAAGTTGTACTGAAAGTAAGATTGAGGCATTCAAAGTTCTTGATTCAGGCACCAGGTGAATAAGTGACCTTCTTTGAGAGACTGTAGTAGAAGAGATAAGAATACAATATTTTGTAAATGCACCATTTTATAACTCAGCAAACATTCTGATATATATTATTGCAATGCCCCCATATCTTACAGTGACCCCGAACAGGGAAGATTTTTCAGCTCTACATAGGATTAATGAGGCTCAGAGACATTAAGTAATTTTCCAAGCTCACACCAAATTTAAGTGGAAGAATATGCTTGAACTTCATCACCTTAATCCTACACTAAGTAATACATTTCCTTCCTTCCTCACTGATTGTATAATAGTGACCAAACTTCTTCTTAACTTTCTTTGTGCCTCAGTTTCTTTTATTCTGTCAAATGATTTTCTCTGTCAAAGTGAGTTAACTATGTAAATTGCTTTGAACTCCTGGAGGGGAAAAAAAACAAAGAACTGTAGGAGTGATAATTAGATGCCACGGTATCATAGATCTTTTTAAATGGAGTTGAAAGGTTCGTGGAATAATATTCTTTCCATATTTTCATTAATATGGATTTTAAATACCCTTTGGAAGTTAATCTGAAAAGTGCTTGTCTTTTTTTATAATGCTAAAAGAAACTTTATTCTCATTGACTATAAATTTTTTTATAACAGAAAATGGTCACATTTTACAAAATTCAAGATAAGCAGTAGTTTAAATATAAATTTGTTTGCCAGTGGACATATCTATCTCTAACTGAACTACTCACTCAGACCTCCTTGGGAATAAGGTCTAGTCTTTCAAAGCCATTGGGAATTTTCTGAATCCAGGTCCCCTGGAGTTATGAGCTCAAACAGACACTAGTTTCTGCTCATTTACTCTGCTTCTGAGCTTATCTGAACCAAGGTCTTACTCTTAAATGAAAGACAATTTTCTTTCTGTGGATTCCACAACATTTAAAAGAACCAAATACAAGATAATTTTATATTTCTGATCAACCATTCAAAATTAACTCATTTGTATATTTATCTTTTAATGAACCTTAATTCTTTTTTTCTTAAGGGGACAGTGCTGTTTTACCAGTAGATAGAGAGGTCCCTTTTCACTTAAAGATCTTGCTTAATTGCATAACACTGCATGCAATCAAGTGGTGATGTACAACCCATGTAGCTTTCTATAATATGGCGTCTGAATACGCATTTCAGACTTTCAGTCCACCTGTTTATTATGAAGTCTGTTCATATTGCCTATTGACTTCATAAATAATGTGTACCTTTCCCCTGTCAGTATAATGTGAATTATTCCATCGTTTGCTATCATGAGTTTCTAGGATATTCCCAATATTTTCATCTTCCATTTTATTACCTTGAAGGGTAGCATTCTGTGACACTGCATGGTAATGAACTTCATATTGAGCAGTCTACTTCAATGCAGTCTGCCTTATTAATTACTTATTAAGAAGTAGCATGGGTTCCACATCGGCTATTTTCTATTAAATAAGTAGCGCACATTATACACTGCACCAAACTATGTTGACATTTAGAATCATAGAGGGTGGGAAAATTTGAGATTGGGTTTTGTTGTAAAAGATAGATGAATTGGGTTTACTGTGATCAAAAGAAAGCTACTAATGACATGGGAGGAAAGAACCAAAAGCAGGGAGGAATTATTACACAACTTAGAATTTTTCAAATTCTACACAACAATGACTTATATGCAGTAAATAACAGTATGTACCATTAAAGAACAAGAAAGAAATGATTAAAAAAAAAAACCAACACACTCAAACACCTTTTTGTTCCTAACCAATATTTTGGTTGTGATTATTTAAGACAATACTTCCAAAAGGTTCTGCTGCTGATGATTTTTGATAATGCTGTGAGTAAAACAGGGACTTAGCTAAATGGAAGAGCAAGAAATCCTTCAGAAGCTGAAAGTTTTAAAAAATTGTGTGAAATCTCTTCTGTCCTGTCATTATAAAATTCAATTTTCCTTGGTACTGATGAAATATGTCACCAGACCAGATAGTAGACATTGGTAGCTTTTAGGGGATGTGGGAACTTTTAAATTGGACAGGCCAGATAAACATAGATGAAACCTGACATCATCCAGACACTTCAATGCTGCAGATTTAAGAAACTTCTATCAGTGTTATTTCCACACAGAGACTTGGCATGAGCTGTTTTCCTTTACTTTTTTTTTTTTGGTAGCTCCATGTCCTATATTTTTTAAAATGCTATTCTCTACCATTTATTGAGCTTATTATTCATGTTAAATACTGTGAATAAATTATTCCATGTACTGTTCATGACTTTATGTGAGCTGGTAGAAATGATATATAGGGTGAATGGCATATATGAGATAGGTTAAGAAACTGGGATTTGATGCTCAGTACATCTAGCAAAATTCTACACTCTTCTTAACTCCACACTTGTTAAGATTGGCATCATATGTGATCTAAAATGAGGGTCACAGTTTTCCAGAGTTGAAATCCTTACTTCATGGCAGAAGCATGTTGAAGAGAATATCTGAGCTGTTTGCTCAATTTTACAAAAGTACTTGAAATTGAGGACTTAAAAAAATTATAGATAGCAACATCTAGTATAATATTATAAATTAGTTTTGACCTTTGAAAATGTTGTTTTCTGATCCTGACTAATTATCATTTGTTTAAATCACCACAGTAGAGTATATCAAGGACATTGGTATACATTTAGGAATAATAGAATTGTCATCTTTGTTTAAGTTTAGAAATGTTATTTCAGAGAAAATATAAAATTATCTACTACTTCAACCATCGATTTGTGAGGGAGCACAGGGAAACTTTATGACTTTTTTTTTTTAATATGAAAAGAGAAAAGTGTCAATATTAATGGATCTTGAGAATATGCTAAACAAAATAAGTCAGACAGAAAAAGTCAAGAACCATATGATTTCACTCAGATGTGGGATATAAACTGAAGGCAACAAATGAACAAGCAACATAAACAAACAAAAACTCATAGACACAGATAACAAACAATATGATGGTTTTCAGAGAGAAGGGGATGGGGAGTAGTAAAGGGTATAGGGGTTCAACTATACGGTGATGGAAGAAGATTTGATTTTGAGTGGTGGACACATATTGCAACATGCAGATGGTGTATTATAGAATTGTACACTTGAAGCCTATATAATTTTATTAACCAACTAGAGGCCCAATGCATGAAATTCGTGCAAGGGTAGGCCTTCCTTCCCCCAGCTGCCGACACTGTCTTCCTTCTGGCACCCGGGACCCGGGCTTCCCTCCAGCTGCTGGCAGGCACCCAGGACCCAGGCTTCCGAGACCCGGGCTTACCGTGCAGCCCGGGCTTTGTCCAGAAGGTTGTCCGGAAAGATGTCCACTCTAATTAGCATATTATGCTTTTATTATTATAGATTTCACCCCAATAAATGTAATTTTTTAAAATTAGAGAAAAAGAAAGTGTCACTCTTTGAAACAAAACTTATGAAGTACACCTAAAAATTGTCATGCTTCATTAGGAGCTATTCAGTGAGACAATTAAGGCCAAGTACAAAGATATTAATTGAGCTTAAGAGTTGCAAGCTAGTTTAAATTAAAACCGGCAGTAATTATTTAGCACACATCTGTGACTTATCTGCAGTTCTGACAGATTGTGCAGCAGTGTGAAGATGGCCATGTTCTTGGAATTGTTGTAGGCAAGATGAGTGAGATCTCGGTGCTGAAGGCAGCCTAGAAACACACGCTGCTGGAGACATGTATTTGATCTGCACACCTCAGACGTTATAAAAGAGGAATTACAGCCTATGAAACCATTTTTCATTTTCAACAGTTGAATTCTAATGATTACACAAAACAAAATTCCTGCTCCAAACTCTTAAAAAAATTACAGCCAAAAAGGAGAATGTTTTAGCTTCTTATGAAATGATTTAATAAGTGTTATTTACGGTTTTTAATACGGGAGCTCATGGTACATTTCCCTGGGAAAGTCACTTTGATTCCACATTAGTTATGCTTTTTAAAAACTCATTCAAATCCATTATCATGAATTAGAGCGTCATTGTTCTCCTATCAGTAGTGTACATTATGTCAAAAGGTATTTAAGTGCTATTTAAAAAAGCTTGACTCTGCAGGTAGGGTGCACTGATTACAATGTCATTATTTTTAAAAGAAAATAAAGGGGAAAGCTTGCCTGGTAAGTGCTGTGTATAAACTAAATCTGCCCTAAGCCAGTGATTCTCTACTGGTACAAAGCTGCTCCTGCTAGGTTTTCAGTCATTACTCTGATTTGTAGCAAAGGCAGGTCCCCCTCCAGCCATGGACTGCAGAGTTGGCAGTTTACGCAGCAGACTCCTCTCTGAGGGATGCACAGCATTGCCCGATTACAGTCCACAGCTTCCCAGGAAGTTCCTCCTACCTCATCTTGTTCATCACAGTAGATCACGGTCCTGGCTGGTATTGGCCATCAAACATAGCTCTGAGTTATCACCACTCTGCTGAGCCTGGATGGAGTCCACAGAGCCTTGACGGGCTCGGAGAGTCCATTTTAGTACCAGAACTGCAGACGGGCATATGACCTGACACCAAGGCCATTAGGGATGACTTAGTTTATTTTAGCAAAGATGACTGAGAAACAGTGAGGTCTCTAAACACAATGCTAATAGTGTCCATTGCTGAGGACAACTGTAACTGCAAAATGATTTCATACAAAAATCACATCCTTGGATTGTCATAGCTTATATTTTAGATAAGTTTTCATCAATAAGTGCTCTGGATATTTCTGAGAATTCTCCCATTAAAAGACACTATACTCAATCAATCAATCAATAAATAAATGCCACTCCACTCTTCATAAAATATAATTAATGCTGGGCTTGCATGAAGTGTGATAATTCTCTAAGACACTCATCGTAAAACCACTCACCCCTTTGCAAAAAAGAAAGACTTTGCTAAAAATAAGAGCTGTGAGCAATAAGCACCCAATTCAGGAGATTTGGCTTGAAGGTAAAGGCTACCATCAGTAATAAATTCTGCACCTCAATTTTGGCCCAGAAACAGAGCTGAAATAAACACCTTTGAGAATGAGCAAAGAAGTAACTTATCGATTGGTTCCTATACAAGAAGGACCTTAAGGGAGTGATTGTCTAAACCCAGCCCCTGTGACATGCTCAAGGTGTTTACTGGCAGGAAGATTAAGGAGCGTCACTATGAAAACAAAGCAAAAACAAAGTTTCTTATTGATTAGGGTACCCCTGGCCTTTCCAGGTTACTTATGAAAAATGAACCTGAAATTTGTGTACTTACAAAATACGCCCTCCTGAATAAGAACAGTCACTATTTTTATCTGTGTAATTGAATATAAAACTGGGAGCCCCAAAATAAATCAGCTTTTTCTACATGAAAAACAATGTTTTGACTTTTCGGGCTCACTGTCTGTTAATCAGAAACCAAACATGGCTTACTGCAGAAAAGAAGGATAGCTCTAATAGGAAAATGTCTGATGCACACAGGTTTTAACCATTAAAAACAAAAAAGGAATTCTCTGCAAGATATTGCTTGTATCTTTTGGATCAGTAGTAAAGGCTGGTATTGGGTAAGATCTACTATTGAAGTGGCCCTGTTTTGACCCTGGGTGTTAAAACAACTTGGAAGAGGCTGAAATGGCTCCAAGACAAGAGCACTTCCCAGTTCCAAACAGTTATTCTCTCTGGAGAAAAACATCCTGAATATAGGCCTCCGGATTCCCCCAAATTAACATAAACTGTATATGAATTAACAACCACACATTACCAATCATAGAGGAACTGATAAAATGAGTACCAAAGGACGAATAGGATGTCATATTTTTACTTCTAAAACTTAAAATAATATAATTTTCAGATACAGAATATGAAATAACTATGTATTAAATGTTTAAATAAAATGATAGTGCAATAAAAAGTAAACAAGAGATAAGACACTATCTAAATTGACCAAAGAGATTTGAAAAACTACACAAATATAACTTTTAAATTAAATGTATTAAATCAACTGGTTAAAGTGTACAACAGCCAAGCCAGTACTGAAGCAGAAGAGAAGAAAAATAATATTGAAAGAACAAATATTTGAAAATACAATAGCTGCAAATTTTCCACATTCATGAAAATTGTTATTTCACAAATACCAGAATCCCAAAGATGCAGTACACACTGAGCAGCATGTACTGAGCAGCAATACTCACCTCGACACGCTGTGAAACTCTACAACATGTGTTACGAAGATCTTAAAAGCAGAGAGAAAAAAAAGCTATTACAAAAGAATGACAACTAAACTTTTCATCAGAAACCAGAAAACAGAGAGATAAAATCCTCAAAGTGCTAAACAGAAAATAGCTGTCAACCTAGAAGTTGAAAACTTATCTGTCAAGATTAGGAGTTTAAAAAAAATAAACTTTGCAACTAAATAAAAGCTGAGTTTACCACCAATAGTTTTACACTGAAGGAAGGATTAAGAATATATTTTAGGAAAAAAAGGAAAATAATCTCAGAGAGAAGATATAAGATGCAGGAAGAAATGGTGAGCAAGATATTGGTAAAATAATTATTAGCTAAATATACATTATGGTATAAAATAATAATGGCAACATATAAATTTTGAATTAGAAGGGTGTGGCAAGAAATATTCAAAGTGATGAATAGCAAGAACCTACAACCAAGATTATTCTACCCAGCAAAGCTATCATTTAGAATTGAAGGTCAGATATAGAGCTTCACAGATAAGAAAAAGCTAGAGGAGTTCATCACTACCAAACCAGTCTTATATGAAATGCTGAAGGGTATTCTTGAAGAAGAGGAAGAAGAAGAAAGAGGTAAAGATAAAAATTATGAACAACAAAGTGACAACAAATACATACCTATTAACAAGTGAATCTAAAAATCAAGCAAATAAAAAATCTGATGAACAGAATAAACTGGTGAATATAATAGAATCAGGGGCATAGAAAGGGAGTGGACTGACAATTCTTGGGGGTATGGGGCGTGTGGGAAAAGATTGGAGAAAAATCTTACACCTATGGATGAGGACAGTGGCGGGGAGTAAGGCATGGGGTGGGGTGGGAACTGGGTGGAGGGGAGCTATGGAGGGTAAAAAGAGGAACAACTGTAATAATCTGAACAATAAAGAGCTATTAAAAAATAAAATACATAAACGACTATAAGATTATGAAAAAAGAGATAAGGCAAACGACACGATCTTAATAATAAAAAAAGGACATACAAAGCAGCAAGATACCACTGCACACCCATTGGAGTGGCGGAAATGTGGAACACCAGCAGTAGAGTTGCTGGCCATCATATGCAGCAGCAGGAAGTCTCAGACATTGCTGGTAGGAGTGTAAATTGATAAGCCACTTTGGAAAACAGCTGGGCAGTTTCTTAGCAAACTACACATAGTATTCTCAAGTAACTCAGCAATCATGCTTCTTGTTATTTAGCCAAAAGAGTGGAAAGTAAAACTATGGAGCAATTGGGGGGCTGAAAGCCGGGGAGGGCCATGAACAAGAAGAACACAGAGGATTTTAAGGCAATGAAAATATTCTGTATGAAATGACAATGCATATATGTCATTATACATTATACAAGCCATAGAATGTTGAACAGTGAACCCTAATGTAAACTATGACTTTGGGTGATTATGATGTGTCAATGTACATTCATTCTGAGTTTAAAAAATTACTATATTCTGGTATTCTGTGAGTAAGGTTGATAATGAGGGAGGATAGAGCTATTCATGTGTGGGAGCAGGGGTACATGTGAAATCTCTTTAACTCCCTCTCAAACCCCTAAAAAAAAGAGACATGACTCCAAGTCTAATAGAGAATTAAGAGAATATAATATGAGCAAATTTATTGACAATAGTATATTTGAAATTTTGTTAATATATTACTGCAAATTTTGTTAAAATCTAGAAAAAATAAAACTTTCCAGAGAGAAATGAAGGCTTAAATGGAACTATGAATGTTAAAAAATAATTAGCAGTTTAAAATGTTCTTACAAAGAAAGTTTCAAGTCATTATGATTGTAATCCAGTTCTACCAAACTTGCAAAGAATAACTAGAAAAATGAGTATATACATTAAAACATTTATCTATAAAAATGTTTATCTACAAAAATAATCCTTGATAAATTTAACAATTAAGTGTAAAAGTTAAAAGTATGAAATTTTAGAAAATATATAGATATCTAGATAAGTATCTTCATGACCTTGACCTAAAATCTACACAAAAAAAATTTGGCTCAAAAATATTGGTATATTTAATTACATTAAAATAAAAAAAAATCTTTTCTTATTCAAAATTCAAAATTGCCAGGCCAGTATGTTCAGTAGTTTAGTGTCAACATATAAACTAGGAAATCACAGTTCGATTCCAAGTCAGGACACATGCAAGTAGCATGATCCATGATTCTCTCTCATCATTGATGTTTCTAACTCTCTCTCCCTCTCCCTTCTCTCTCTGAAATCAATAAAAACATATTTTAAAAAATAGATATAAATCCAAGCCAAAAAAGAGAATATTTGACCATATATAACTTATAAATGATTAGTAACCAGAATGTATGAAATAATTTTATAAATTAATATATAAGTACATGCACACATATTTTATTAATTAGATAAAATAGTAAATAAACATTTATATATATTCATCTAACAGGAAACACATATGGTTAAAAATATGAAAGATGTTCAAACTTGTTAATAATTATAGATATTCAAGTTAAATCCATATTGTATATTATTTTATTCTGAATAAATTGTAAAAAATGTAGAACTCTCATGGTGTCATATATTGCAGAAGTGTATATTATCAAGAACTCTTATACAACTATTGGTACCATCATTTGAGAAGACAATTTAGTACTGTATTGTAAATTTGTACATTTAAAATCTCTGAAACCCAGCATTTCACTCCTCAAGGTATACGCCAAAAATGTATAAATCTTGTATATCAGGAGCATGTAAAAGAATGTTCATAGCAGCACTGGTTGTACTAACAAAAATGGTAGTAATGGTAAAAATGTCCATCAATATGAAAAGTACACAAAAACAATGGAATATTTTGCACCAATGAAAAGTAATGAACTCAAATAATGAACATGAGAGTGTGAATGAACCTTGCATAGTGTTAAGTGCAAGCAAGTTGGAGCTGACTTTATATCATTTCAATAAAATTCAAAATTTGCCGAAACCGGTTTGGCTCAGTGGATAGAGCGTCGGCCTGCGGACTGAAAGGTCCCAGGTTCGATTCCGGTCAAGGGCATGTACCTGGGTTGTGAGCACATCCCCAGTAGGAGATGTGCAGGAGGCAGCTGATCAATGTTTCTCTCTCATCGATGTTTCTAACTATCTCTCTCCCTTCCTCTCTGTAGAAAATCAATAAAATATATTTAAAAAAATAAAATTCAAAATTAAAGAATATATCTTGTGCTAAGCATATGTGAGAAAAATTTAAGAAAAATGATAAGCACAAAATTAAAAATATTTATAATTTCTGGGGCAAAAAAGATACAAAGGGATAGAAAGAAAAATAAATAAATAAATTTATAGTAGTAAAGTTCTTATTTCTCAAATTTAGTTGTTCATGAGTGTTCATGCAAGTTTTTATAACTGAAAATTGCTATATGTATTATTTTGATTTTACCAAATATTACAGATTAATATATGACAAAAACATCAATATTTTATTTCTCTTGACTTTTATATGCATGCAACATGCATCCCCACAACCTTTCATCTGTTTTCACCAGGGCAGTCGGTAAGCAGCTGCCAAGGCTCCCGCCATGGTTTTGACCATTGCTGTGGTTTCTGCTAATGGGACCAGAGAGAGAACCACTTATGAAGATTGGTAGAGATGGACATTCTCAACACGTGAACTGAGATTTATAAATCCTTTAAAACTGTTATTCTGATAGTGTGGACACGTTAAATAGCGATTAAAAGCACGGACAAGTGTCAAAGCAATGTTACTGGAATCCCAGCTCTATAACTTACCTGAGCGTGCTAGGGAATGGAATTTATTTTCCTAGGTCTGCTTTTTCCTCTTTAAAACGAGGTTCACAAATAGTTCTTACTTCGTAGGGCTGCTGTTGGGACTGAAGGAGATAGTGCGCCTAAAGCACCAAGCACAGTGCCTGGCACATATTTCTGCTCAGTAGATGTTAAATGTTTCATCATTTCATGTGTTACTCTGTCATAGGATAAGAAGTGGATGCTTACTCTTCTGTTTTCCTGAATTGCTCAGGGGAAGGAATGCACAGCTGCAAGGTTTACATTTTTCTTTTCAATTAACACTAGTTGACAAGAATGTAATGATGTTTCTGTAACAATGTGTTAACTTAGGTACCTCAAAAAAGCCCAGAGATTCAGATGCTAAAGAAAGTCCACAGTCAGCCCATGGCACCCACAGGGTGCCAACATGGCAGGGCACCATCAAGCAACATCTGAGGCATCATGAAAGAGCACTAGAATAAGCTTCTTTTCATTTTTTTTGTTGTTTTTCCAATATTTTATTTTTAAAATTCTTTCTTGTTTAAAGTATTTCATATAGTATTACATATGTCTCCCCCCCCCCCATTGAGCTCTTCCTGGCCACCCCCAGCCCCCAGCACATGCCCTCAACCCCCTAGTATCTGTGTCCATTAGTTATGCTTATATGCATGCATACAAGTCCTTTGGTTGATCTCTTACCCCCATACCTACCTTGCCTTCCGTCTGAAGTTTGATGGTCTGTTCAATGCTTCTCTGTCTCTGGATCTGTTTTTGTTCATCAGTTAATGTTGTTCATTATATTCCACAAATGAGTGAGATCATGTGATATGTTTCTTCCTCCGACTGGCTCTTATTTCACTTAGCATAATGCTCTCCAGTACCATCCATGATGTTGTGAATGGTAAGAGTTCCTTCTTTTTTACAGCAGCAAAAGTATTCCATTGTGTAGATGTACCACAGTTTATTAATCTACTCATCTGCTGATGGGCACTTAGGCTGTTTCTAAACATTAACTATTATAAATTGTGCTGCTATGAACATAGGGGTGCATATGTCCTTTCAGATTGGTGTTTCTGAATTGGTGATTCCCAGTAATCCCACTTCTAGGAATATATCCCAAACTTCTTTTCATTTCTAAGATCAAAGAGCCTGAGGCTGAATCACTTTTGTTAGACTTTGATTCGTGCTTAGATGTGAGCTGTCAGCAATGGCCAACATCCTAGGAAAACAAACCTGTGGAGAGAACAGAGTCAAAGGAAAGAAATATCTCAAAGGCATGATCTCTAGTACTCTCAAAAACCCAATTATACAGAGGTGAGGAATTCTGGTGTAGTTGAGCATACTCACTCTGGAGTCAGTTGGACCTGCATTTGAATTCTGATTGGTATTTCTGGCTTCTTGGGATATATTCCTAGAAGTGGCATTACTGGGTCAAATGGGAATTCCATTTTTAATTTTTTGAGGGAACTCCATACTGTTTTCCACAGTCTGCATTCCCTCCAACTCCCCACTTCTTAAGTGTGGGCTGCACATAGTGACTTCTTTCCAAAAAGGACAGAATGGTAAGGGGAGGAAAAAAGTAACTTTACAGAGAAATCTGACAAACACTACTTTAACTAGAGATCAAAGTCAACAACAGCAGTTATAAATAATAGTGATATTGATACCTGAATGGCAAGCCAAAGTTCTTCCAGCGATCATGTCTCACAATGTTGAAGAGTAAAATCGTGGGCCAGTAGATTTAAGCAAAAGCATGGAAATTTATTACAAGCAGATGCACACTCCCCACACAAGGAAGGGGCCCAAGAATGGGTTTCCACTGAAGTTAGTTTGTCTAGAGCAGTGGTTCTCGACCTTCCTAATGCCGCGACCCTTTAATACAGTTCCTCATGTTGTGGTGACCCCCAATTTCATTGTTACAAATTGAACATAATTAAAGCATAGTGATTAATCACAAAAACAATATGTAATTATATATGTGTTTTCCAATGGTCTTAGGCGACCCCTGTGAAAGGGTCATTTGACCCCCAAAGGGGTCGCGACCCTCAGGTTGAGAACCGCTGGTCTAGAGGTTTTTATTTGCTATGGACCTGTTCTTTGTCTTTATGTCACTCTCTGATTGGCTTCTTCTCACCTAGCAACAATTTTAAAACCCACCTAGTGCTACCCCTTCTCTTCTTCCTCTTCCTCCTTATCTGTTATAACCTTCTACATGTGAAAGATAAGCATTCTTGTCTTGTCTTGGCTTCCTATTTTCCTGCAAGACCAGCATTCCTATGGTTTTGGTTGGCTTCAATCTTAATGTCCATATTTCCTCCCTTTTTTATCCCTTAACCTTGTCTGCCTAATCCTGTTTCTAACTCGAAATACTATGTATACTTGATATCCTGTGATTAAATGGCGCTTTAGCTCTCTGGTATTTCTCCTGAAAACCCATAACCCAAATTTAATTATGTGGAAAATGTCAGAAAAAATTTAATTAAAGGACATTCTAAAAATATCTGAATAGTGCTCCTCAAAATTGTCAAGTCATGGGAAGTCTGAGAAACTCCAGCAGCCATCAGGGGCATAAGTAGACATGAAAACAACATAATGTAGTGTCCTAAATTGGATCTTGAGACAGAAAAAGTACATTAGGCAGAAACCAAGAAAATGGAAAATTCTGGACTTCAGTTAACCATCTATATGTATAAAAGCCTAAGCCACCTTTACAATTGAATGACCGGAATGACTGGTCAACCAGTAGCTATGACATGCACTGACCACCAAGGGGCAGACCCTCAATGCAGAATCTGCCCCCTGGTGGTCAGTGCACTTCCACAGGGGGAGCACTGCTCAGCGAGAAGCCCAGCTCACGGCTGGCAAGCACAGCTGCAGCAGCGGAGCAGGCCGGGATGAGTGTGAGTGGAATGCAGCGCCTGCCCTGGCTCGGGCTCCTCCCTGGCCACCTGCCACTTGGCACACTGCTACATTCTTCAGGGGATGTCTGGCTGCCTATCCCTTCAAGCCAGGCGGGATTGGGCTTAAACCGGCAGTCAGACTTCCCCCGAGGTGTTCCAGATTGTGAGAGGGCACAGGCCAGGCTGAGGGGATCCCCCCCCCCCCACCGTGCACGAGTCCATGCATTGGGCCTCTAGTAATATAAGAATTTTGGTTCATTAAGTTTGACAAGTGTACCATACCTATGAAATATAGTACTGGAAACGGGGCATGGAGTATGGGAGTTTTCTTGTTCTAAAATAAATAGCTTCTTTTAAAAACAATAAAAGTGCTACATGAATGGTATGGCTATTCAGTGCTGTACCAGGGGTGGGGAACCTTTTTTCTGCCAAGGGCCATTTGGATATCTATAACATCATTCACGCGCCATACACAATTATCAACTTGAAAACTAGCCTGCTATATTTGGTTAAACATTTCATTAACTCACCCCTAATGCCTTGGCAGGGCCAGATGGGATGATTTTGCAGGCCTCACATGGCCCGCAGGTCAGACATTCCCCACCCCTGCCAGAGTAAGAGCAGTCTTTTCAGCTGGCAGTCTTGGCAAAAGTTATAGGAAGTGTCAAAAATTGGGCTCATCATTAGAAGATGAAACTTAACCACCTTTATAGGGAATTTCATTTTAATGGGCAAATTCTTGAACATCAGCAGACCTTTAAGTCCCATTTCTTTTTCACTGTGGTATTTCCAATATGAGCAAAGAATACCAAGGAACAACTTTTCTACCCTAATTCTATACCAAGACACTTTTATAAAAAATAGCTATCACTCTTATATGGCATTACTGTAAGATTACTACAATATCACAGCCTAAAACATAAGTGAATTTGCAAATAAAAGCAGGACAATTTTTATTACATCAAGAAAGATGCTGAAATTTGTTATCTCTCTTACCGAACCTTAAGTTGAAAAGTTTAGCAACAATCATATTTTCTTTGTTTATTGATAGCATCAGACTAAAATGTCCCATTATTCAACATTTATTGAGCACTCACTTTGTAACAGACAGGGTTGTAGGCACAGAGAATACAATGATAAATGAGAAGTAGGTGTTTTTTAAAAGCTAGTGCTCCAATGTTTTTGGCAGGGTGTTGCAGTAAGGACACGTGAGGCATCCTCATTCTTTCTGGTTTACATTTAAAAAAGCCATATGGCTGGCTTTCCAAATTTTAAACATTTGGATCTGGGGATAAAAAGAGATAACACTTCTCTTTGTTTGCTGGTGTTTGTGCAGCTGTTGCCATCACCTTGCCAGTGTCTATTTTTCCTGGAGGGAACTGCTGGTATCTTTAATGCCAGCCAGTGGCAGTCTGTTATTAAGAGAGATGAAAACAAAATTACCTCTTCCTTTTCCTGTTGCTATAGTGACAGCTGTACCAAGCATTTCATCCACCAACTATTAGGTGCTATGTATTACCTGAAGTCCAGATTTAGTCCTTAGGGTAGCATATTGCATATTTCAAACACATGCTCCATTCATCAGTGAACTTTCAGTATTTACAAGGAAGGTGATCTTTCTTATCCTCATATTCAAAGAAACAGCTTTCAAACTCAGCAACATCAATCATCCAAGTATCAGATTTTAATTCCAATTTAAATGTGAAAGCCTGTAAGGTTACAGATTCATGAATGTGTTAATAAATATTTTTGCCTATTGAAAACCTAAAGACACAACCAAGGAGTTTTCAATTTCATAGGCTGTTTTCTTCACAAGTTTTCTGTGTGTGTTTACCACCTGCAAAAATGTAACTAAAATTGTAAAAAAAAAAAAGAATTCCCAGTGCATTATGACAGGTACCTGTAGCAGAAAAAGCATGAGTTTACAGCAGTTGGATCAATAACTGTTAGGGACTGAACATTTATGAACAGAAGTATTGAAGAGGACTTTTTGCGAGCTATTCCTTGAAAAGTATTTCTCATCTTACTAGTAAAATACCAATGACTAAACAGAAACACAGCTTGCTATAATTCTAATGCCATGGTAATCTAAAAATCTAATGTCTAAGTGTGGAGAAATTTATATGAAATATAAACAACTTGGTATTAGATTTAGGAAAACCTAAATTTTACCTCCTGTAGTTTGTAGTCCTGCTTATTAAAAACTAAAGTAAAATATGTTGTCTATTTCCCATTGCATAACATTTATATGTCCAAGTCTTTGTACAAATCCTCAGTATATCTTTCTCTACATACCTATAATAATTTTTTATAATAATTTTTAGACAGCATCTTCTATAAATCTATGAGTAGAAATCAGGACTAAAGGAAGTACAGTGCATCTGAGTAACACATCCTAATTAATAAAGTGGTTAAGATGGGACATAAATATATTAAGAATCCTAAAAATATTAACTATTAAGAATTATTTTTGCTGTTCCCCATCAGTTAAGTATCAAACAAGGTAGGCACAATAAGAGATCTCATCTTAGTTCAACAGAGCTACCCTAGATGAATGTATGCTAGACATGAGAACTGGAATAAGTCTTGTAAACATTAACCTGCCCTTTAGTTAGTAACTAAGAAGGAGACGTGATCTTTGTAGTAAGTGAAATGAGAAATGAATGCACACTGGCTGCTGGCAGATATCAAGTGTGGAGATAATTTCTTCAAAAAAAGAATAGAAAAGGATTATGAAAAAATACTATGAACAACTCTATTCCAACAAAATGGACAACCTAGATGAAATGGACATTTTTAGAAAAAGACAAGCTTCCAAAACTCAATCAGGAAGAATAAAAAAACCTGAATAGGCCGAAAACTACCGAAGAAATTGAAGCAGTGATAAAAAATCTTCCATCAAACAAAAGCTCTGGTCTGGACAACTTCAGAGGGGAGTTCTACCAAGCATTCAAAAAAGAACTAAGTCTTACCCTCCTCAGGCTATTTCACAAAAATCAAGAGACACTTCCAAGCTCTTTCTATGAAGTCAGCATTACCGTAATTCCAAAACCAGATAAAGACACCACAAAAAAAGAGAACTACAAGCCAATAGATGCTAAAATCCTCAACAAAACTCTAGCAAATCGGATTCAACATTACATTAGAAAGATCATACACCATGACCAAGTGGGATTTATTCCAGGGATGCAAGGATGGTACAATATCTGCAAATCAATAAATATGATATATCACATAAACAAATAGATAAAAACCACATAGTCATATCAATCGATGCAGAAAAAGCATTTGACAAAATCTAACATCCTTTCTTGATAAAAGCCCTCAGCAAAATGGGAATAAAGGGATCATACCTCAACATAATAAAAGCCTTATACGACAAACCTACAGCCAACATCATACTCAACGGGCAAAAACTAAACTCATTTCCCCTGAGAACGGGAACAAGACAGGGACGCCCGCTCTCACCACTCCTGTTCGACACAGTACTGGAAGTGCTAGGCATAGTGATCAGACAAGAAGAAGAAATAAAAGGCATCCAAATTGGAAAAGAAGAAGTATAACTGTCCTAATTTGCAGATGACATGATACTGTACATACAAAACCCCAAAGACTCCACCAAAAAACGACTAGACCTAATAAATGAATTCGGCAAATGTAGCAGGATACAAAATTAACACCCAGAAGTCTATGGCCTTTTTATACACCAATAGTGAACTCACAGAAAGAGAAATGAAAAAAACAATCCCATTTACCATTGCACCAAAAAAATTAAGATACCTAGGAATAAACTTAACTAAGGACGTAAAAGACCTGTAATCTGAAAACTACAGGACATTGAAAAAAGAGATAGAGGAAGACATAAACAAATGGAAGAACATACCGTGTTCATGGATTTGTAGAATCAACATCATTAAAATACTCATACTACCCAAAGCAATCTACAAATTCAATGCAATCCCCATTAAAATACCAACAGCATACTTCAAAGATCTAGAACACACTCTCCAAAAATTCATCTGGAATAAAAAAAAAAGACCCTGAATAGCCACAGCAGTCTTGAGAAAGAAGAACAAATTTGTAGGGATCAAAATACCAGATATCAAGATATATTGCCAAGTCACAGTTCTCAAAACTGCCTGATACTGGCACAAGAACAGACATATAGACCAATGGAACAGAACAGAGAACCCAGAAATCGACCCAAGCCATTATGCTCAGTTAATATTTGATAAAGGAGGCAAGAGCATACAATGGAGTCAAGACAGCCTCTTCAATAAATGGTGCTGGGAAATTTGGTCAGATACATGCAAAAAAATGAAGCTAGGTCACCAATTAAACCATACACAAAAACAAACTCAAAATGGCTAAAGGACTTAAATGTAAGATGGGAAACCATAAAAATCCTTCAAGACTCCATAGACAGCAAAATAGCAGACATATGTTGTAGCAATATCTTTACCGACACAACTCTTAGGGCAATGGAGAAGGAGAAAATAAACAAATTGGACTACATCAAAATAAAAAGCTTCTGCACAGCAAAAGAAACCATCAACAAAACAACAAGAAAGCCCACTACATGGGAGAACATATTTGCCAATGATATTTCAGATAAGGGTTTAATCTCCAAAATTTACAGAGAATTCATACAACTTAACAAAAGGAAGATAAACAATCCAATCAAAAAATGGGCAAAGGACCTAAATTGATACTTTTTGAAAGAGGACATACAGAACACTGAGAGACATTGAAAACATGCTCAAAGTCACTAATTATCCGAGAGATGCAAATCAAAACAATGAGATACCTTCTCACTCCTGTCAGAATGGCTATCATCAACAAATCAACAAATGATAAATTCTGGCAAGGATGTGGAGAAAAAGGAACCCTCATGCACTGCTGGTGGGAATTCAGACTGGTACAGCCACTGTGGAAAACAGTATGGAGTTTCCTCAAAAAGTTAAAAATGGAACTTCCATTCGACCCAGTAATCCCACTTCTAGGACTATATCCCAAGAAACTAGAAACACAAATTAGAAAGGATATATGCACCCCTATTTCATAGCAGCACAATTCACCATAGCTAAGATTTGGAAACAACCTAAGTGCCCATCAGCAGATAAGTGGATTAAAAACTGTGGTACATCTACACAATGGAATACTACGCCGCTATAAAAAAGAAGGAACTTTTACCACTTGCAACAGCTTGGATGGTACTGGAGAGCATTATGTTAATTGAAATAAGCCAGTTGGAGAAAGATAAATATCACTTGATCTCACTTATATGTGGGATATCATGATCAACGTAATTTGATGAACAAGAATAGATCCAGAGACAAATGGCAGGGGATGGGGCAGATTAGAGAGCAACCAAAGGACTTGTATATGCATACATATTAGCGTAACCAATGGACACAGACACTGGGGTGTTGGGGGGCTTGCCCAGGTTGGGAATGGCTTGGGGAGAGGGGCGGGCCCATCAGGGAAAATGGAGACATACATAAAACTTTAGACAATAAATTTTTAAAAAATGAATAGAGAACAGAAAAAATTAACAATATGGAATTAACAGGAAAATAAATATCAAAGGAAAGATAAAATGAATCTGAATCATCTGAAGAGGAAAGAAAATAATTACTATAAAAACCAGGAAACGTTTTTTAAAATAAAATGGTTCAGCCGAAACCTGTTTGGCTCAGTGGATAGAGCTTCGGCCTGTGGACTGAAGGGTCCCAGGTTCGATTCCGGTCAAGGGCATGTACCTGGGTTGCGGGCACATCCCCAGTAGGAGATGTGCAGGAGGCAGCTGATCGATGTTTCTCTCTCATCGATGTTTCTAACTCTCTATCTCTCTCTCTTCTGCTCTGTAAAAACTCAATAATATATATATATATTAAAAAATAAAATAAAATAAAATGGTTCAACAATCATAATAGAATGTCAAAACATACCATTTATGAAAACAGGAAAAAATGAGGAGTGAACTGACACAATTAAAGGTACAGTTTGAAATGAAGGACAATTAAATGAAAATGAAGAGAGAAAATAAAATATAAGGAGAAGAAGAGAGAGTAACCTAAGAACACAAAGAAAAATCAATGTGGAAAATGAAGCAATTATCAAAGACAAAATGAGGTAAACTTTTTAAGTGGTAAATAGAGCTGAATGTGTAGATCATATTAGGCTAATAATGTTGTATGGATAATAATACATATTTATAATTTGGCAAGCCAATTTTTAAAAACAATGATGAAGAAAATGTAAGTATTTCTTTTTAAAATAAGTAAAAAATCCAGTTGATCTCAGTCTTCTCTCCTGTGCGCTAAATGCTAAATTATAATGATCAATGCCCCAGTGGTCAAGGAATTATAACCTAAGAAATATAAATCAGAGAAGTTGATATTCACATCTGAATGTGACACAAACATACTTCAGTTGTGAAAAACTCAGAAATACATCTCATAAGTGCACTTAAAAATTGAGAAGAGTCACAATTTAAAATTTAAAAATGATGAAGTTTTGCTGTGAAGAGCAAAATACTTCATTTAAAAGATACTTAATCATAAAACTTACTTAATGGAAGGATAATGTCAAAAATGTGGAAAGCAGAGATAGCTAACATAAACCACAATAATTTAATTAAAACAGTTTGGGCTCGCAACCAGATTATATTAATAAAGTCAGAAAAAGGAAATGAGTAGTAAAAATGAATAGTAGAAAATCCTGCTGAGATTCTCATTTTGAATAGAGAAGAGATTAAAAAGTTGTTACACCATTCTTTATTAATAAAAATGCAATTACATTTTTTTTAAAAAAATGAGACTTTAGAATTAGATAAGAGAGCTAGCCAGATAGATATAACTATATATGTATATGAATGTATTATAACAAAATCAAGACAAAGAAAATGGACTTTATTTTAAAAAGAACAGGAAAAGATTCAGTAGGAAAGCTTAAAAAAGGAAACCACACATAAAATGACAAAGATCAGACATATCAGCTATGACAACAAAAGTAAGTGCATTAAATTACTCTATTGAAATTCAAAGAATATCAGGTTACCAAATATTTCTATATATATATATGATGTTTATGTCTTTGACTACACAAAACAAATAGATAGATTGTATATAAAAGAGTAGGCAAACTATGTTCTAGCAAAAAAATTCAGCAGAGATGGTTATAGAATGTTAGACAAAGTGCAAACAAAAGACACTCATGCGTTGAGTTCCCATCAGTGCTAGGTGTTCTTTCAGATGTTGGGGAGATAGCATTAAATAATATGGACTCAGTACTAGCCCTTGTGGAGCTTACTGAAGGGAGCCAGGTATCTATACTAATAAAAGGGTAATATGCTAATTAGACGAGACATCTTCCAGATGTTCTTCTGGACAAGCTGCAGCGGCTGCTGCTGTGAGGGCCAGGCTCAGGCTCAGGCAAGCTGCAGATGGCGGCAGCTGCTGCTGCTGCAAAGGCTGGGCCAGGCTCAGGCAGCTGTGGCAGCTGGCAGTGGCAGCAGCAGTGGCGTGATGGGGGCATCGCATTCCCCTGATCGGCCCAGTCGCTTCCTACAGAGGGTGGTCAGAGGTGGCAGCAGGGAGGGTGTGATGGGGGCGGTGCCTTCCCATGATTGGCTGGTCTCCTCCTGCATAGGGAGGCCATACTGTGACTAAATCATCAATAGGAAATCCCCTGAGGGCTCCCGGACTGTGAGGGGGGAAGACCAGGCTAAGGGACCCCACACCAGTCACAGATTTTTGTGTACCGGGCATCTAGTCTATATATAAAGACCCATGGTTTGTAACATCCAAAATGAACGAACAGATGACCAAACACAGGAAGTCAGTCCTGCAGTCAGTGCTGGATCGTCGTTGTGGCATGGTGACCCAGCACTGACTACCAAGGGGGCAGCAGATCAGGCCTGGAGAGAGGCCCAGAGAGAGAAGCAGGGTCTGATCTGCAGCCCTCGTGGCAGTCAATGCTGGGTTGGTGCTGCAGAAGTCAGTCCTGTAGTCAGTGCTGGGTCACTGCAGCAGTTGTGGCGACCCAGCACTGACTGCCGAGAAGGCTGCAGATCAGGTCCAGAAAGAGGCCTGGAGAGGGAAGCAGGGTCTGATCTGCAGCCTCCGTGGCAGCTGTTGATCAGCCTTGCCTCTCTTTCTCTCCGGGCCTTCCAGCAGGCACAGGGGCTGCTGATCAGCTCCACCTCTCTGATTAGACCCAGAGATAGGCTCAGAGACGCAGACTGGCATAGAAACTGACCAATTAGTACCAAATCTGGATGAACTGCCAGGAGCCAATGGCTGCCTAGGAGGAAGAGCTTGTGACACTAACTGGCATAGAAACTGACCAATCAGATCATAATCTGGGTGAACAGTGAAAGCAGAACCTAAGGTGGAGGCTGAGGAGGGGTTTTAAGGGCAACAACTGTTTGGTGTAAGGTGTAAGAAAGCAGTTCAATTTTTTAATGACCAGTTTGGCAGTATAGTGCATATGGCTGGCTATCAGTCCAAATATAGGGATTATGTATTTTTTTCTGCCAAGAGCATCTCCTCCTGCTGAAAAGGGCTCCCCCCATCCCATTTATGCAAGCCTATCCTATATAATCTATCTATACTAATAAAAGGGTAATATGCTAATTAGACCAGGTCAACTGGCCGTCTTCCGGACGTCTGACTTCTTTCTGGTGGGGGCCAAGACAGAGGCAGTTAGGTGCGATCAGGCCAGCAGGGGAGGGCAGTTGGGGGCAACCAGGCTGGCAGGGGAGAGCAGTTGGGGGGCTAGATCAGGCTGGCAAGGGAGGGCAATTGGGGGCAACCAGGCAGGCAGAGGCAATTAGGGGCAAGCAGGCTGGCAGGGGAGGGCAGTTAGGGACGAGCAGGCAGGCAGGCAGAGGGATTAGGGGCAATCAGGCAGGCAGGCAGGTGAGCCGTTAGGAGCCAGTGGTCCCAGATTGTGAGAGGGATGTCCAATTGCCAGTTTAGGCCCGATCCCACAGGGATCGTTGTGGGATTGGGCCTAAACCAGCAGTCAGACATCCCCCAAGGGGTCCCCGATTGGAGAGGGTGCAGGCTGGGCTGAGGGAACACCCCTCCTATGCACAAATTTCATGCACCAGCCACTGGATTAATAATAATTGTGCAAATATTTTTATAGTTAAGATAAAGGCAAAGAAAGAACTATTCAGGGCATAAGCATATAACATTAGGGAAGAGGGTATAAAAAGAATTGTGACTGAAGACGTGCCATTTAAGCTAACATATAAAAATTAAAAATTTAATGCACAGATACTAGTGTGTGAGTGCTTGCTTACTGGGTACACAGGTATGAGTATTGAGGGGTAGATTAGTGAGAAATAGCAGCACTACAAGTAGAGGGAATTAGAGGGAGGGCTACAATCAAGGAATGAACTAATCAATTTATATTGATAAAATTTATAGTTAATAATGGGAATATATAAAATGTGAACCTTTATGCATTAATAGTAAATTAAACCCATGATAGGGATATCCAGGAGAAACTGGCAAAAGATAGCATAAGTAAACAACTTTATCATTTATCTCCTAGTCTTCTAGATTTCTAAGAATCTAAAAATGAATTAATATTAGAGAATCTATTTAGTAAAATATATCACAGAAATAGATACATTAAAATGTCATTTTCTTATCAGATACTGAAAAGTGAATGGATTAAACTTCTGTATTTAATTAAAAAAGCACAGTTGAGTGAAACTTAAATTCTTACTGAAACTCGCGTAGTTTCATTAAACCTATCTCATTGAAAGCAAATATTATCATCCAATAGAGAAATAGCTTAGGTAGACGGATAGAAGAACGAAAAAAGAGGGGAGCGAGGGCTGGGTGGAGGTAGGTGAAGTGGGGAGTGGGGGGTAGAGGGAGACGGGGAAGCCTGTATTAGTATAAACAATAACAAATAAAAATAAATGAATGAAAATAGAATTGACTTGTGATCCAGAAATCCCACCTCTGGGTATATATATTTGAAGTAAATGAAGTCCTTGAAGACATAGCTGCACTCCCATGCTCACTGCAGTGTTATTCACAAGAGCTATGGTATGGAAACAACCTAAGTGCCTGCCAATGGATGAATGGATAAAGAAAGTGTGGTGTGTATACAGACAATGCAATATTATTCAGCCTTAAAAAAGAAAGAAATCCTGACATTTGCAACAAAATGGATGAATCTTGAGTACAATATGCTAATTGACATAAGACAGAAAAAGACAAATACTATATGGTACCATTTACATGTGGAATCTAAAATTAAAAAAAAAAAGTCAAACTCATAGAAACAAAGAGTAGAATGGTGATTTTCCGAGGCTGAGGGAAAAGTGATAGGGAAAGGTTAGTAGAAGGGTATGAACTTTCAATTATAAGATGAGTAAGGTGTGAGGATTTGATGTATAACATGGTAATTATAGTTGCTAATACTGCATTGTATAATTAAAATTTGCCAAGAGAATCAAACTTACGTGTTCTCACACACACACACACAAAAAGGTAAATATGTGAGGTGATGGATGTTTATCTTATTTCAGGACCCCCAGTGTTAAATTGATGGTAGAAAAAGGTTGTAGGTTTGAGCCCTGCTCAATCAATGTCTCTCTCTCTCTCTCTCTCTCTCGTCCTCTCTCTCTCTCTCTCCTTCCTCTCTCTCTAAAAACTAATAAAAACATATCCTCAGTTGAGGATTAAAAAAATTGATAGTGGAAATACTTTCACAATGTATACATATAACAGTTATCATGGTGTAAACTTTAAATATATTACAATTTAATTTGTCAATTATACCTCAATAATGTTTAAAAATAATAGAGAACAAAAAACATAAGCTTTCTCAGTTTTCCTTCATATAAGTTAATATTGATCTTGAAATTCTAACCAATTTATTAAAACAAATGAAATGAGAAAAACACACAATATGTTGTTATTGAAAAGTGACACAATTAAGCCTGGCCATGGCCGGAGTGGCTCAGTTGGTGGAGCAGTGTCCATGCACCAAAACATTGCCTGTTCAATTCCTGGTCAGGGCACATACCTGGGTTGCGGGTTTGGAAGGCAACCTAGCAATTTTTCTCTCTCACATAGACGTTTCCTCTCTTTCTCTCTTTCCCTCTCTTTCTCTCTAAGCATATCTTTGGGCGAGACTTATTTTAAAAAAGTGACAAAATGAAGCTGTGTTTAGAAATAGTAGTTTTTATGTCTAGAAATTGATCAGAATAAAGATTAAAACTTCTAAGTTTTAATATGGTAGCAAGTAAGGAATTACAAAAGAAAAAGAAGTGGCAATCACTATACAAGGAAATGTATA
This sequence comes from Myotis daubentonii, assembly GCF_963259705.1. Classification (NCBI taxonomy): domain Eukaryota; kingdom Metazoa; phylum Chordata; class Mammalia; order Chiroptera; family Vespertilionidae; genus Myotis; species Myotis daubentonii. The sequence continues at coordinate 20,100,456 of NC_081848.1, read as the reverse complement.
ATTTCTAGAGGTATTCTTTAAAAATGTGAAACAAAGAAAATGAAAACAATGCTATTTGAAAGGCAAACTCAATATTTTTTTCTGTATTCTTAGTGTCATTAAGTACCCAGAACAGAGTAAACATATAACCTATATTTGTTGAAAGAAATATTAATTGAGTTATTGGATAAATGAGCTTCATGAAGCAAATATCTTATGTTATTAGTCTTACAGTCTCAGCAAACTACTAAGAGTTCAAATAAGTTTTATTAATTTAAGTAAAATTTAATTATTGATAATAAATCAATTAATCTCCTGGGATAGCTCTTTATATTATAATGCTCTCTTTTTTCATTATTCTCTTTCTAGACTAACTCATGCCTCCAAAATTTTATGTCAATACGGTTGCCATTAAAATGTCTTTTAGTGATTAAGAATGAGGACTCTGGAATCAGATGTCCCACTGGGAATCCCATCTATTTTGCTTACCACCTATGTTATGTTGAACACTGGTATATAACTTCTCTGAACCTCAATTCCTCATTACAAAAATAAATAAACACAAATTTAGAGTTACAAAAGTATCTAACCAAAGGAATATTTTTTAAAAAATTAAATGCTAACTGAAAATGGAACTCCCATTTGACCCTGTGATCCCACTTCTAGGAATATATCCCAAGAAATCAGAAACACCAATCAGAAAGGATATATGCACCCCTATGTTCATAGCAGCACAATTCACCATAGCTAAGATCTGGAAACAGCCTAAGTGCCCATCAGTAGATGAATGGATTAGAAAACTGTGGTACATCTACACGATGGAATACTATGCTGCTCTAAAAAGGAAGGAACTCTTACCACTTGCAACGGCATGGATGGAACTGGAGAGCATTATGCTAAGTGAAATAAGCCAGTCAATGAAGGAAAAATACCACATGATCTCACTCATTCATGGATAATAGAGACCATTATAAACTTTTGAACAATAATAGATACAGAGGCAGAGCTGCCTCAAACAGATTGTCAAACTGCAGTGGGAAGGCCGGGGAGGGTTGGGGGGCAGGAGGTAGGGGGGTAAGAGATCAACTAAAGGACTTGTATGCATGCATATAAGCATAACCAATGGACAAAAGACACTGGGGGATAGGGGAGGCTAGGGGACTGTCTAGGGTGGGGGGAAAAATAGACACATATGTAATACCCTTTGTAATACTTCAAGCAATAAAAAAAATTAAATGAAATATAAATATACATATAAACACATAATTTTAGTTTGGTGATTGATAGGTATTAAGTGCTCAATAAATGTTATCAGCATCATCTTGACTCCATTCTCCATATCTTCTAGAGATTTGGTTTGAGATGCCATTGAACTATAAGCTGATAAGATAATCATAATATTTATCACAACTAGTATTGGTCAGATCTTTTCAATTCAAGAACATAGAATGGCTTCCTTTTTATAAAATGTATACTCAGGTCACCTCTCAAGGTTTATTCATTCAAAATTTATTAAATACCTAACACAGTTTCAAACCCATTATTCAAGCATGCAATGAATATTTGTTTAATGAAGGAAAATGAATTAATGACAAAATATGAGCTGCTGTTTAGTAAAGATAGTACTAGACACTGGACACAAGGATGAATATGCTACATCTTCATATAAAATAATAATATAAAATATTTATTAAGGATTTACTGTAATCTAAGGACTGTTACTGGATAAATTGTAAGCATTACTCCTTGATGATACATATTTGTACTATTATTCCTATTACAGGTCTGGTGCACAAAAATTTGTACACTAGGGAGGGTCCCTCAGCCTGGCCTGTGCCCTCTCGCAGTCTGGGACCCCTTGGGGGATGACCACCTGCTGGCTTAGGCCCACACCCCAGGGGATTGGGCCTAAGCTGGCAGTCAGGCATCCCTCTGGCAGCATGGGAGCCCTCGGGGGATGTCCACTTGCCAGCGGGGAGCAGGCCTAGCTGCAATCGGACATCCTTAGGGCTGCTGAGGAGGCAGGAGAGGCTCCCACCACCACCGCTGTACTGGCAGCCATCAGCCTGGCTTGTGGCTGAGCAGAGCTCCCCCTGTGGGAGCACACTGATAACCAGGGGGTAGCTCCTGCGTTGAGCATCTGTCCCCTGGTGGTCAGTGTGTGGTCATAGTGACCAGTGATTCCCAGTCGCTCTGCTGATAGTGTCAATTTGCATATTACCCTTTTATTATATAGGATAGAGGCCTGGTACATGGGTGGGGTCGACTGGTTTGCCCTGAAAGGTGTCCTGGATCAACAGGGGGGGGTGCCGCTGGGGTGCCTGTCCAGCATGGATAAGGGGCTGAGGGCTGTTTTCAGACTGGCCACACCCCCTTCAGGGTGGGGGTCCCTGCTGGGGTGCCTGGCTATCCTGGGTGAGGGGCTGAGGGCCGTTTTCAGGCTGGCCACACCCCTTTCAGGGTGGGGGACCCCACTGGGGTGCCTGGCCAGCCTCGGTGAGGGGCTGATGGCTGTTTGCAGGTTTGCTACATCCCCTTCAGGGTGGGGGTCCCCCTGGGGTGCCTGGCTAGCCTGGGTGAGGGGCTGATGGCTGTTTGCAGGCTGGCCACAGCCCCTTCATCGTAGGAGTCCCTGCTGGGGTGCCTGGCCATCCTGGGTGAGGGGCTGATGGCTGTTTGCAGGCTGGCCACAGCCTCTTCATCATAGGGGTCCCCGCTGGGGTGTCTGGCCAGCCTGGGTGAGGGGCTGATGGCTGTTTGCAGGCTGGCCACAGCCCCCAGCCACCCAAACTCCCAGTGGAGTCTGGCTGGAAGCAGGTATCTGGTATTTATTTAGCTTCTATAATTGAAATTTTGTTGCCTTTTGCGGAGGCCACAGCTGGCCAGAGCAGGCGGGAAGCTTGGCTTCCTCCATCACTGGGGCAACCAAGCCTCCTGCTTGCTCCAGCTCTGTGGCTACTGGCTGCCATCTTGTTTGGGTTAATTTGCATATAGTTGCTGATTGGTTGGTGGTGGGCGTGGCTTGGGCTTAGCGCAGGTACGGTAAATTAGCATCTTTGTCTTTTATTAGTGTAGATATGAAAGTTAGGAGACTGAGGCTTAAAGAAGCTTGCCTACATGGGTAGTAAGAGGAAGAAACAGAATGCATGCCCATGCCTTTCTAATTCTAACTTTTCTACTTGGCAAATATCCTACTCCTCTAAAGTCACTTTATAGGCTATACAAAAAGCCATAGACTCTCAAGTAGTAGAACATTATTTATTAAGCCTTCTATTACTCTTAATTTTAGTCGACTAGATCAGAGGTCAGCAAACTTTGGTTCATGAGCCAAATCTGTGTTTTTTTGTACAGCCCACAAGCTAAGGATCTATTTTTACATTTTTAAATGGTTGAAAAATTCAGAAGATAATGCTTTGTGACATAGAAATTGCATGATTTTCATATAATTTTCTACTTTTCCTTTTGACCTGCAAAGTCTCAAGTATTTACTATCTGACCCTTTAGAGAAAATATCTGCCTAGCATTGGACTAGATTATGTGGGATGCCCTTCAGCAATGTAAGTAATGCATATGCCATAGCTGATTAACAGACAAATGTACCATGACCAAATAGACATATCAGCCCTATAAAATTTCTGGGAACTGTGTTCTTGTGCTTTAATGCTAAAACAACTACATATATATGTATAGTTCCCAAGACCACTAGCATATTGAACTGATATGAAAACCAGTTTCGTTCTCCAAAGAGTTTCTTCATGTCATTAATGGGAATTCCCACACAAAAGTAATGTGCTTCCATAAATGATTTAAATGTGTATTCTGCCTTTTAAAAAATTATTGCTATTTTCATGGAGATAAATCATATGAGAAAAGAGCTTGGGATTTACAGAGGTCAATTTATAACAAGTGACTTTTTATATATGCATCATTTGCTCATTCATTTATTCAGCCTATAATTGTTGAATACCAGGCACTGGACGAAGCATAGGCAGTGGACTAATACACTGCTAGTGACCTGGTTTCTGACCTTAAATAAATTGTTATTTCTATTTTTTCAGCATTGATATGCTGTATAATACATATGTGAGTAGCTACACACAATACATTAAATCTTCCCTAAAGTTTGAGTATTATCCAAAGACCACGTTATACATTCATTCCGCTTAAATGAAGACCACAAATTAAAACTTCCCTAGGTAATTGGAGCTAGAAAAGAACACTGCTACAAGGGCAGAGGGGAGAGATTTACTCTAAGGCAAGGAAGGCATTGAGGTTTTTAGCAGAGATCTAAGATAGGTTGGAAATTGATCGCTACTCTGCTGAGTTACTAAATAAATAAGCTCCCTACGATTTTTTAAATTAATCAGGGTGTAAATTATTCAGATAGAACTGTTGAGGTTATAGCTTGTAAAAGAAAAAATAATGCAAATCTGTGGCACTTGATTTAATTGTGCAACAGCAAATGAGCTAAGGGAATCAAGAAAGCAAACAATTTACATTTTAAAGCATTTGAGCAGGGGACCAGGAGTGTTGAAAGTGATCTGCAATGCTCAGATCACAAATTTGTTTTCAGCAGTTGAAAACAAATTTGGCAGAGCAAAACACTCAAACACACATATTAATTAATTATAGAAAGTTCTGGTAAAATGAAAGTAAAAATCAAGAGACCAACACAGATATTCTCATGCAATTCGGGACGCAGTTGAATGTAGGAGGGAGAAACTTATTGTTTGGCTCAAATATATAGTACTCAGATTCAAAAGTATAATTTTATACTCAGTCAAATAAACTGTCAAATAAACTGTTTTTAAAAATCTACTCACCAGTTAATTGTAGTTTTTTATTAGATATCTATATCTATATATATAAAAGCCTAAGTGACTGTCTGACCGACCAACCGTTTTACTGTTCAACTGGTAGCTATGATGCGCACTGACCTCCAGGGGGCAGACACTCAACGCAGGAGCTGCCGAGCTGTGGTGACTTTGCAGCTGCAGCTCTCAGGGGACCCACCTGGAACCAGACAGGAGGGAGCCAGATTCTGGGGTGTGTCACCCGAGAACACCCTCTCACAATCCGGGACCCCTTGGCAGATGTTAGAGAGCCAGTTTTGTCCCAATCCCCACAGGCCAGTCAGAGGGACCCCACTGGGCCTCTAGTATGGAAAATAAGAGCTTGTCCAGAAGAGCTGTTCTGAGTAGGAGCAAATAGAGCTAAAAATTTCCTTGGAGGAGTGGAAAGATATACAACAGAGAGGTGTTTCCCTATAAATATATGTAGTGTCCCAGAAATTTCAGATTTTTAAAATCAGACAGGGACACCCTAAGTTCACAAAAAGTAGAAGAGCAGACATTCTTGTCAACTTCAAACTTCATAGATCCATCTGGTGGCTTGGAGGTGTTATTGCATTCTAGTCTTCATTCTGTTCTACGAATACAGAAGGATATCTTATGTCTAGTGGCCTATCGTTTCGCCGAAACTGTCACCTTGGACTAACCCCTTTTTCTTTTATCTCCTGCTTAACAAAGATTGGAGCTGCATATAATTTATATAGACCTTAAAATATACTATATAAAAGACAATATGTGACTTTAAATATAATTCATTTTGACATGAATGTAAACTCTCCTAATGTATAATTTAGAAGATAAGCAAGACACATTTTCTCAAGTATCTCTAATAATAAAAGTGTAATATGCTAATTAGACCAGACAGCCAAAAGACCTTCCAGATGCCCTGCCGGACGACCTTCCAGATGAAGCCAGGACTGCGAGGGCCGAGGCAAGCCACTGCAGCTGTGAGGGCTGAGCCCCTTGCATGATTTTGTGAATTGGGACTCTAGGGACCAAGGCCTGCCCCTGTGCCCACCACAGCCTTGCAGCCCACAGTTCCTTTCAAGGTGTAGTTTTGTAAATAAATGGCATACATTTTATGTCAATAATAATGTTTAAGCCAGTTATCAAGACATAAATACAAAATATAAAATTTCTTTAATTTACTTTTCATTATAATAATAGATATTAGAAATATTCTTTCAAATATATTTTTTTATTGTTGACACTATTACAGATATTCCCCATTTCTCCTCCCTTCATCTAGCCCCTGCCCTGCCCCAGGCTTTTACAATATTGTCTGTGTCCTTGGGCTATGCATATAACTATACATGTTCTTTGGTTGTTAATTTCTTACAGTCCCTCCCACACCCCTCTCCTCTGAGATCTGTCAGTCCGTTCCCTGTTTCCATGCCTCTGGACCTGTTTTGTTTGTCAGTTTATTTTGTTCATTAGATTTCACATATAAGTGAGATCATGTGACTGGCTTATTTCACTTTTTATTATACATACTTATTTTATATATTTGTATACTATGTATGTATTTATGTTTGCAGATTTAAATAAGTTCTGAAGCATAGGTAACATATAATTACACATTAAAATAGGTTCTGAATGATAGCTTTAAGTTAGAATTATAGGCAGTAAATTAAAATGTTGGAATGTTTAGTATCTTAGAGATTATCCTGTCCACATTTGGAAAATTGTTCTCTTCAGGCTATATCTGGCTATACAAGTGTTTCCTTTGGCCTTCACAATGTTTATTAAAGCTGATGACCCCTCAATGAGGCATACACTCTTGAATTTAGTGAGTTCCCACCATAATTATTATCTTACTAGAGGCCCAGTGCACAAGATTCGTGCACTTGGGGTGGGGGTGCGGTGGTTCCTCAGCCTGGCCTGCACCCTCTCGCAGCCCAGGAGCCCTTGGGGAGTGTCCAACTGCAGCTTAGGCCCACTCCCCACGGGGACATCCTTAGCACTGCCGCGGAGGCTGGAGAGTCTCCTACCACCACCCGCTGCACTCGTCAGCTGTGAGCCCTATGGGAGCACACTGACCACCAAGGGGCAGCTGCTGTGTTGAGTGTCTACCGCCTTGTGATCAGTGTGCATCATAGCAACTGGTCATTCAGCTGTTTGGTCAATTTGCATATTACCCTTTTATTATATAGGATACTTGCAACTCCACAGGCAAGTGGGTTTGTTTCCATTGAATAAACTACATCTCTGATTTATAAATGAATAAGCAATTACAGGAAGGTTAAACCTTTGCTTCAAATTGCATAGCTAACTAGTAGAAGAGTTCAGATTAGAAGTAATGAGTCATACTTTTCACAACAGTGTTTTTTTATAAGATTAATCATAATGATTGTAATTGCTTCCATTTATTGTGTTGTGCCATGTGTTGTGCAAACTGCTTTATATAAACTATTATATTGAAGCCTTAAAAAACTATGACATATACTAAAATTTGTGCACTCAGGGGAGTCCCTCAGCCCGGCCTGTGCCCTCTCGCAGTCTGGGACCCCTCGGGGGATGTCCACCTGCTGGCTTAGGCCCGCTCCCCTCCTCTGGCAGCCCAGGAGTCCTCGGGGGATGTCCACTTGCCGGCGGGGAGCAGGCCTAGCTGCAATCGGACATCCTTAGCGCAGCTGAGGAGGCAGGAGAGGCTCCCACCACCACCGCTGTACTGGCAGCTGTCAGCCTGGCTTGTGGCTGAGCAGAGCTCCCCCTGTGGGAGCACACTGACCACCAGGGGTAGCTCCTGCATTGAGCATCTGTCCCCTGGTGGTCAGTGTGTGGTCATAGTGACCAGTCATTCCCAGTCGTTTTGCTGTTAGGGTCAATTTGCATATTACCCTTTTATTATATAGGATATTTTCATCCTCATTTTACATATCAAGAAGCTGAAAGTAAGGGGTGAAGTAGCTAGTCTAGTTTTACCACTCTGCTTGTAATGATTGTCTGTAGTTGGACCAAGGTGGTCAGGTCACTATATTCACTCATGGAGCAATTGTTGGCCATGTCCTTCCCAAGGAAAGGCTAAAACCTTATGTGACCTGATTTTCTGTAGCAAAGGCAGTCTCTAAAGGGGCCAAGAGCTGAAAGTTCTCTGTCATTGGAACTCCCAACAGCTGGAACAAGTCCTTCATTGAATGGGAATTATAGGCATACATTGCAGGGTACTCCGTAGGTGGAGTATATGTAAGTGGATTTTAGATTACTTACGTTTCTCCAGGAATTGGCAGGGCAGGGGAGAGGGAGAAGTGGGGGAAGAAGTAGGAGTTTGTTTTGAAAGAGGGTTGTTGTAAAAGTATTGTCTAAAGGAGTGAGACAGAATGGACTCCATTAAAGTTAAATCAAATGTATAGAAACTCTGCCAGGGTTCATAGGTTTTTGTACAAAGGGCCTGCCTGAGGTTCATGATCATGAATTTAGCAAAACTTGTCATCATTGTTGATGTTTTTCTCCATCCCCATTCCCTTTCCCAGAGGAAAATAACTAGCTAGTTCAATTTAACAAGCTTGAAATTGTGCCAGGGGAATAAAATGGAGGGAGAAATGGGAAAGAAATCATGGCTGTAGGCAAGGAAGTAATTATCTAATAAGATATTATAAAAAGTAAAATAGCTAAGAAAGACAGATAGGCCCAAAAGCTTTACAGACAAAAATAAGATCTCTGAGTTTTAGTGATTTATGTACTAAATGAATTGGTTTAACTAAAAAACACCCTTCCCCCAATTTTATGGGCCTATAATATTCAAAATCTTAATAAGTGCTATATTATTTCTATTATATTTTTCTTTCCAATGCTTGGCCTTATAATTTCCTGATACTTTTAATGAATTTAACACTGATCTTAGTTTGGAAAAAAAATAGAAGTAAGCAAATATTTTTTTTTTTTAATGAAATCGCTTATCCACAGTATAAAAAGTTAAGTCAAATGTCTACAACCCCTGCCTGGATTCATAGACTATTGTCACATTAGTTAAACAAGTTTATATACAACTTTCACATTTGAAATTACTTCAAGACATATGTTATTCACAGTTGAAGTAGCTTTTTGTAATGCATATCAAGATACCAAAAAAAAGACCTAAGATCAAAAACATTTTTTTCACACTCTTTGGATAATTTATCTTTTTACAAGGGCAATTACAATTTACTGTTTTACTTATAATGTAGATAAAATTTTCTCTTTCAAGGCAAACTTATACTAGCATGCTTTAATTTCCTCTTAATTGAAAACCCATTTGACTGGATGATTCATGTTTAAAAATATGTAAAGTGAAAATGGCAAGCCATAGTAAGAGATTATTCATCTGACCTGTCATAAATAACCATGGGAATGAAGTAACTTTCATTATAACTTGTCATTATATCTTGTATATTTACCTCACCACATGTCCAGCTGTATCTTCATTCAATTCTTATCTTCATGTAATAGATGGAAAGTATTTTTATAAATATATTTTTTATTGATTTCAGAGCGGAACGGAGAGGGAGAGAGAGTTAGAAACATCAATGATGAGAGAGAATCATTGATTGGCTGCCTCCTGCATGTCCCCTACTGGGAATCAAGCCCACAACCTGGGCATGTGTCCTTGACCAGTAACAAACACGGGACCCTTCGGTCCGCAGGCCGATGCTCTATCCACTGAGCCAAACTGGCTAGGGTGGAAAGTATTTTTTAACATACCTCTAATTAACTCAACTGATATTCTTAAAAGACAAATTTTATTAACAATTAACCTTTTTTATTGATTTCAGATAGGGAGAGAGAGAGAGAGAGATAGAAACATCAATGATGAAAAAGAATCCTTGATTGGCTGCCTCTTCTTGAATGCCCCCAACAGGGGATTGAACCCAAAACCCAGGTATGTGCCCTGACCAGGAATCCAGCAGTGACCTCCTGGTTCATAGGTCAATGTTCAACCAGTGAGCCATGCTGGCTAGGCTATAAGTAATATTTTTTTAAAGGTGGTGTGATATCTCATCACAGATGACATAACAAATGTTTTAAATAATTGTTTTGGTCCTTGTAAGTTTAGCATCAAACTTATTGTCAACTTCTAATAATTTACAAATGTATGTAACATATATTCTTAAGTGCTTATCTTACCCTATATACAGTATTCTTACCACACACACTCTACTTTACTTGGAATTTGTCAACTGCCTGTTTTTCTTTTTGTATTGTATACATATATATTGTAAGCTGACTCAATACTTTGTGGAATAATGCAGGGAAGAAAAGAAAGGAGTCAAGAAGGCATGCAGAAAGGAGGGAAGAAAGGAAGGCGGGAAGGAAGGAAGGAAGGAAGGAAGGAAGGAAGGAAGGAAGGAAGGAAGGAAGGAAGGAAGGAAGGAAGGGAGGGAGGGAGGGAGGGAGGGAGGGAGGGAGGGAGGGAGGGAGGGAGGAAGGGAGGAAGGAAGGGAGGGAGGAAGGCAGGAAGGCAGGAAGGAAGGAAGGAAGGAAGGAAGGAAGGAAGGAAGGAAGGAAGGAAGGGAGGGAGGGAAGAGAAAAGGAAAGAAGAAACCTAAAAGGTATGTGTGTGTTTGTGTGTGTGCGTGTATGAGAGAGAGAGAGAAAGAGAGAGAGATGGTATATTGGTGTGCTTGTAGCTTACCTTTAACAGAATAGCAAAAGCATCTGCATGGGAAATGTGCATGGCATATGGCATGCACTGGTAACTCATAAGTATGACTGTCACAGTTAGAAGCTATGATGCTTTGGGCTCATGCATCTATTCAGTGGCGCAGACTCCTCTGAGCTGGGTCTTTGGACATTTGTCCCAAGTACGGATGATTAGCTCATATATCTATATCTTTGCTCTGCAGCTTTTCTGTGTCCCCAGTACCTATCTTAGTGTTCGATGTGAAGTTTGCACTGATAAAAGTTTGTTAAATGAATTGAAGAAATTTGTCTCCCATCTTGTCAATGAGCTTCAAATCACACATCCTAAATCTACATTCTGTCATGTGAAGCTCTCAATTCCATCATTAATTTGCACACCTCTTTTTCTTCGCATGGTTTATCGAGGATGAATAAGTGTAATAATTTTGTAAGCTGCAGTTCTGGTTAAAGCTCCACTATTAAACTGCATGAGCTTCTGAACTTGGAAAAAGCATGAGAAAAGACACAGCCCAGGGCCCTGTGAGTCTTGACCACAAACTTTCTCTTCCAGCCTATTGCTTATGTATTTGTCCATACCCTTTATAGTAAGTCCAGAAAAAGGTTTATTTCAGTTCAATCTTTTGCTTCCTTTCTCTCCTTGATATATCAGCATGTGTATCTATTAATAATGCGATAAGCACTCCAAGTTCTCTGATGAGTACCTCCCAAGAGATTAGCTGCTTTCTGTTTGCAATGAGATAAAAACAACCAGCTGTATTTTCACTCAGATTGCACTCTCTAGTTGCCATCCCCACTCCAACCAAGAAATTTCCCCACAAATCATTCTGCCTCAGATTAAGCAGAATCTTAAGTCACACAAGGACCACTTTCACATTACAAAAACATTTCACTTTTTTTTGTAGGCAGAGGATTTAAATTATAAAAACACACTCTCCATAAAAATGCAGACCTCTTTTCAGTGTTCTCTATATGTCTTTATGAAATATAAAAATGAGTTATTAACAATTGAAACAATCAACTTATCTTTGTACAGCTGGTGCTATAATACCTAGGAAATAATGACACAGAGAGTTCCATGAGGACATGTTGAATTGTACCTGTGTTAACAGGTGGTACAAAATAATGTAATTATAGATGAATGTTATCTTTTGGGTCATTTTGATCTCAAAACACAATTCAGGTCATAACAATTCCATAATTTTCTTTTCTGCTTTGTGTCTATTTTCTAGCCCATGCCTATACTTGAATTTCTCAGGAACAGGCATTAATTTAGTACTGTTTTCTATTAAAAGGTCCTTTTTAACTATAATAGGTTGATTAGAAATGTCATAAGAAGCATAATATAAAGTTGTAATGGTAAATGTGTTGGAAGCTACTCTTATACTTTTCAGAAACCATTTATGAAATATAATTAAATTGATATCCAAATAGCTTTCCAGAGTTTATAAATTCAATGAAGATGAAAAGGAGAAAGTAAAACCATATATTCTCTAAAGAGATGTAACCATGCCTTACTGTGTGGCTCCTGCACTGTGTGTAGTAGAATCAAAGCAAGTCGACTTAGAAACCATGCCATGCTTTGTTTCATATTGAGATCACTTTTTGGAAAAAAAGAAAACTTCCATCTCTAAGAATTTAACATCTGAAAATGGATGAACTTGATTTTTACTAGAAGTTAGTGTGTATGTTTTCAAATGAAAACAACAAGCACCAAAAGAAAAAAAAATATAGAACTAGGACAATGCTCTCTTGCCACTTGGAGAAACACATAAATATTTATAATAAAACACAGAATTATGTGTAAAATGCTAAACATTTTTTAAAATAATGAATACCTCTTTGACGATTTATTTGTCATCCTGCCATTACTATTTATTAGTCCTTTATGATTTTGAATGTATTTAAGATTATTCTATTATAAATTCAGCATATCAGTAAATTGTTAACCATCTCTCACAAAAGTAAGGTTAGAATCATTCTTAGGATATTGAAGTTAATGATTTATCTCCTTCCTATCCACTTATTATATTTTTCTTGACTGCTTGGTTTAATCATTTGTCAGATTAACAAAGATTAAATTTGAGGCTCTGCATTGTATTACTCTAAAATATACTATTTTTATCATGAAATATAAAAAGTTTAAGAAAGTCTCTTTTATAATTGATGAATAATGGAAGGAAAGGCAGAACATTTTCCACAAGCATTTCTCACCATGGGAACATGTTTTTACAGACTGAGAATTCTGGGACAATGTTTATTTATGAAAATACTGAACTCCTACCATTTCTAAGAAACTATTCTAAAAATCATGTCTTTGATCAACCTAGCCCAAGAAATGGGAAAGGTACATATGTACCAAACTATGAATGTGTTAATAAACAATATGAGAAATGAAAATATCACACATAAGTCTTTTTTAGGTGACTTTATTTTTAGGAAAGTATTCAAAATTGTGGAAATGTCACATAATTTAAGGGAAGGCAATTGAACCCCAATCAATGCTATAATCCTTCAGATCTATACATGTTTTGATAGCTGTAATACTCCCAGCGTAATCAAAATAAATGAGTGTAATTAATTCATAAGGCCATTCCAGGCTTCTATAAAATGAAAGTAACATGACTGATTCACATTTATAGAAAAAAACAACATTTTATAGCCTCATTATGTTTTGCTAGAGCAAAAGTCTCTAATTTGACAAATGCATGCTTGGTATTACACACGGTTCCCAGCTTGACATATCATGAGGCATGTGGTTGGACAGCAGGTACCCCTAACCACTTGTATTTCTCTTCTCGCTGTGCATGAAGGGGTTTTATTGGCAGTAGAGAAATCAGTACGTAGGAAATATTATAAATAAATAAAAGAAAGATATTGTGTGTTATAAATGACTATCTAATTTCTTCTTGCACTGGCAACTTGTATGCACTATAGATAAAGAGTGTGCATACAGCCTGAAAATCATGGTACTTAAATTGGGCTGGTGTAGATTTCTTTTTAAGGCCCTCCTATCACTACTTAATAAACAAGAAGAAACCCTGTCTAGATAGGAGAGAAAAGTAAGTACAAGATACAAAAGTAGTAACTCTTTACACTCCTTTATGCCCTGTGTCTAAATGCTGTGTTATGTTGACAGATCTGGGGAATTTTAGTGGCCGGACGAGAAGTGCAGTCTCTGTGAGGGAAGGCCAGGGGGTTGTTCTGCTGTGCTCGCCTCCGCCTCATTCGCCAGGTACAGTAGGATCCATTCTCTATTGTTGCTGCTCTCCTTCACTACATGATCACCCTTTAGAGGGTGCATTGACTGGGAAACCTCCTAGGTGAAATGTGCATGGTTTTCTTGAAATGTTTCAGAGTTCCAGGCGTGTAATTAAAGATCATATACTGTAAATATCACCGGACAAGAGACTGAGCTCCTGTGATGACATTGTTTTATTGCCATTCTCACTTCCGACTGTGGTAGTTATGTCTCTGCCTGCCACCAGTGAGGAATATATTGCCTGGAGCACAAGGGAAGTGATAAGCTGAGAGAGTAAAAAGCTTTCACAATTTTTTGGAGTGTCAGAGTCGAGTTAACTGAATACCAGTGTGCGTCTTGTTTCAGAAGATAAGCTGGACACTGGGTTGTGTATGGTATTTATCACACTGAAACAAAAACTGCTAGGACATATTTTTATGAGTTTCAAACAAAATTATAGTATACTTATCATTTTTTGGCTACTGGAGCTCTTGTGAAAGTCATGAATAGGTAAGTACTTTATGGAGTTTGGAGTAACCTAATAGTAAATTGTGCTCAGGTTAATTTTAGTCCCTTTGGCCAACTCAAAGCTAATTATACTCATTTTGTTTGAGTCCTATAATTTAAACTGAGTTCCTTTTTGTGCCTCAGTATAGTTTTCCTATAATACAATTTAACAGTGTCCAGCATCTGAAAGAGAAATAGAGAGAATCAATGTCTATTTCTATCTGAGAAATAATGAAGTCCTTTGAGTTAACAATTGGAAACAGAATTGAGGGTCCTGGCATTTCAATAATTTTTTCTTCTTTTTTTTTTTTAGTGTGAAAGCCACACATGTTTTTAGGTTGTACTATTAGTCTAAAAAAGGGGTCCAATTTTGTCTCACCATAGATAATTCTTATCATAAATTAAAATAGGACCTTGTCCAATTTTCTTAAGGGTTTCTCACCTTTACCTGATCCTCCTCCTAATATTTTTAATGGAAAGAAAAGCACATTATATTTCAAAAGGAAAACATTTGAAATAATTTTGTTTTGAAATTATTAGTAGTAATAATTTCTGAGTTGTACTTACTTAAATCTTACGTGTCATTTCAGTTACTCTATTTCTTCCATGATTTTTACTGGAGACTTTTCAGTAAAAATATCTAGTATCACCTGCATGTGATTTGAGATCTAGATTCTTTCAAGACAATGTATTTTAACTTTCTTTTTATAGATAAGAAAATAATTTTTACAAGTTTAGGAAAATCCTATAGCATTAATAAACGTCATGTCTAATGGGTTATTAGACAGATTTTGTTTGAAAAGCAGTGTTAGATGAATAAGTACTATGGATATAAAGGAGGCTGGGGAAGAAAACCAATAGGCCTCATAGAGGATGGAAGTATTCATTGGCAGACTTATAGGCATTAACAACATTAAGCGACTCATGTGGGAAAAAGCAAGATTTTCTGAGATATAATTTATATTGCAAAGCTGCTGGGACATGTTTTACAAAGAAGTTAAATAGCAGAGGATGAGATAAGAAATAAAACTGCAAGCCTACATGCACACATAGCGATGATCCAATTTGCAAAGAAGACTATATAGAAAAGCTTTCCAGTGGGAAAGAAATATATAATGGATTACATGCATGATAAGTGTAAGATAAAAGTATGTATTAATAATTGATTAAATTAAAATGTGATCTCAGGTTGAGACTATAAGAGAAAGCCAGATGATTGCTATTGTGGATAAGTCATAAGAAATATTAGACTGATTATATAATTTAAGATTGCAGGACAGGTTGTATTCTACTAAGTACTCATTGTTATGTCAGATTATCTACTCAAACGTCAGTGTTATCACAACAAACTTTTGGGGGGGATGTGATGACCCAATATAGCTCAGCATGCAGGCCAATGTCTAACACTTACAAGATGAGTAGTTACCCTGACCAGCCAAATCCTACACATCTTTATCTTTGTTGAATATCCCTTCAAGATTCTGGCTCCAATTGAAACTTTTATATTCCCTGAAGCTATAGCTTTCCTGCAGCCTTTTAAAGTTATGGCTGTTTATTCTCCCAAATTGTACATTGTGAGTTTAGAACGTATATATCTCCTCTCTCCTCATTGCCCATTCTCTAATATTCCTCTTTGCAAACCCTCAGTTTTGAATTTCAAGCCATCAGACTCTATTCTTCCTTGTTGCGGCCATCAACACATTCTGCTCATTCCCTTTATTCCTTGAGGATTTTTCTCCATCCACTCTCTCAGCTGATAACCATTTTATTGCGAAAGGAAAGCAATTAGAAGATAATGCCCACAGCCCACAACCTTCTTCACCAAATCACACCCTCATTAGCTTCTGTACTGACAGGCTTCCCTTTTTAAATATAGAGACATTATTGTGCTTCTAGGGGTAATTCCTAAACTTGTGGGCTGTAGTTCTTTTTCTCCTCCTTCTCCTCCTCCTTCTCCTCCTTCTCCTTCTTCTTTTTACCTAGCTAAAGAAGTCACTTCAGTAATTCTCTCTTCTGCACCTTTACCAGAGATTGTTTATTTCCTTCTGGATCTTTCTTAACAACATTACTTCCATGCAACATTACTTCCCTTCCTCCACCTGAAAACAAAACAAAGCAAAGCTCTTGACTCATGTCCTCTTTCAGCTATTACCTAATTTTTTTTCTTCCTGCTCCTCCTCATATCAAAACTTTCAAAAGCTTAGTCTGTGTATATGCTATCTAGTTCTTCTCCTCTAATTCTGTCTTTCTGTCGCTTTCTGGTATCTCTCTGATTCCCGTTCCCTGTTTCTTTCTCTCTCTCTCTCTTTTTAACAGATTGAAGTGAAATGTGATTCACATTATCCACATGGAAAAATAAAATGTGGCATTTTATAGTTTTGCCAAAGTAGCAAACTGAAACCTGGAGGATTGAATTTACTAGTTGAGACCACAATCATATTGAGACATAGTGCTTTAATTTTAATGCCTTACTTAATCAATTAAAAGGAAAAATTTAAGTGTCTTAGAGAAGTTGAGTCAAAAATTCTTGCTGAAGAGGCAGAGTAAGTGTAGAAAGAATAATCCAGGACTACTCAGTGAAAGAGAATTGGGTTTGATACCTGCTGTGGCACCTATTAGCTATGACCTCAAAATGGCCTTTGATTTGGTGAGGTGAGATTGTATTTTGTGAAATGAGCAAATAACATGTACATACAAGAAATCTAAGATCCAGATTTCTGTCTCATCTAAATAGTCATATAGCTCACAATCTTATCATCACATACCTATTTAACGGGTGCATTATTTTATTTTGTTTCCTACTTTTGTTTTATTTCCTTCTTTCAAGTCATAATAAGTTTATCTTATTTTATCAGAATTTTATTATGTGAAGTAAAGTGTTGGAAATAAAAGTATACTAATATTTTTATCTCCCCTAGTAAATTAAAAATGTATAAATTCATTATTTCAGAGAGGAAGGTAGAGGGAGTGAGAGATAGAAATATCAATGAGAAAGAATCACTGATAGGCTGCTTCCTGTATGGCCCACCCTGGGAATGGAGCCTGCAACTCAGGCATGTGCCCTGACCAGGAACTGAACTGTGACCTCCTGATTCATAGGTTGACACTCAGCCACTGAGCAACACTGGCTGGGCAGATTATAAATTTTTCATGGGTACAAAACTTGCCACAACTTATTTATATCCCCAATGCTTAGCACAGTTCTTGACACTTAGTAGGTATTCACTTACTGCATGTTAAAGAACTGACTGAATGTGCTGATTCTAACAGTTAAGTTTTATAGGGTTTTAGATAGTTCCTGTCAGCCTCCTGTTATCAGGTTATTGCAACCCATATTTATGACAAATATTTGGACCACCCAATATCACATTCAAATACTACAAATTTCAAAGTATAACAGGTACTATGATTCAGAGGTAACTATGTGAAATTATAAATAGTTTATACATCAGAGAATATTAAATAATATTCAGAAATCACCCCAAAATCTATTTTCTCATTATCTCAAATGGATGTATAAAGTGAATATTTTTCTGTGAATAAAAGCAAAAGCTAGAATTGCCTTATTTGCTAAGTTCTCCTGCTTACTTCCCAAGAGATCTTATTAATTCCTGTCAGTAACATCTGTGAATGAAGGCATCTTGATTATATACTGAAGCACTTATTCATCTACCAGGAAATAAACATATTTTTCTAAAGTATTAATCACATCTGCTCAAGATTATTTTTGTTGCTAAAAAACACCTCTGTCAGTTTAGTGATTTTGAAATTCAAGGTTATACTGTAAAGAATATCTGTGTGGAAATGTACAAACAATCCCCATAAAACCTATAACCATGTAAAGCATTATTTTATGGTTTAGAGGTTATCACCACAGATACTTTTAAAAAAAGAAGTTTGTAACTACATTTAACTTTAAACATGTTCTGGTCCTATTTTGTGCAGAAACATAAATCTAAGAAACACATTAAAGTGGGACTTAAAATTTTTTTCCAAAGTATTATGTTCTAGTAAAAAATATATGATTATACCACTGTACAATATAACAATCACATTTTCACAATTAGTATGCTATGTAATTCTTGAAAAAATATATGAGAGTTAGAGATTATTGTTATGCCTGTTGTATTGATGAAGAATTTAAGCTTTAGAAAGATTAAATAAAACAGTTAAGCTCTCATACTTAGCAAGTGATGGAACCAGGATTTCAATCTTTGATGTATTTGTACCATAGAATGTGCATTTTAGTAAAAGCTTTACTAAAAGTATTATAGCATTAATACAAACAAAACTTTTTTAACAATGGAATTATTGACTTTTCTAAAATAATGCTTATTTTATTATTATATCAAATGTTTTACTTATTTTTTTATTCAATAAATGTTTACTGAGTGCCTATTCTCTATTAACTAATGAGTTTAGGCTATTTATATTGATTGCTACTATCTTAATTTGAACTAGTAATCCTGTTTTTTTTTTCTATAATTCATTTGCCCTCTTTTCATATTCATTATCATTTTTTAAATAACAGAAGGTTTTTTAATTGCATTTTTTCTTTCTACTCATTTCAAAATTATATGTTTTATTTCTATTATTTTAGAAATTATACATAAAATCATAATGTGGCTATATAACATCATTTGATCACTTTAAATATTATTGCTCTTGGTAATTAATTGATCTATTTATTCATTGCCAAATAGAATTTGAAGAAGAAAAGGAACTCAAGTTTATGGCTCTGTGACTATTTCCTATTAACTAAGAAATAAAGTTCATTTAGGACAAAATAAGACTAGTTGAATTATGGATACCTATTGTTATGACAGAAAATTGAATAGATACATCTGAAGTCTAGGAAAGGGATCTGAGCAAAACATTATAACTTTAGGCAATAATCAACATAAGATTGGTAGGGATTTCTCAGGGACACTGCTTACGGTAAGCAGCATATACTTTTATTTCTGTACTAAATAGTGGAGGGGAAAAGAACTAGTTGTTTAGTTTCTATGATACCAACAAATTTAAATAACTTTCAGTTACTAGAAGAATTTGGGCATTTATGTGGTATAGTTTAGGGATATTTCAAATCTACATTGAAATTACTAATATCTACAACTTACATTTTTTTTCCTCCAAATGGTTGTACGTTTAAGTTAATGATTCATGGACTAAGGATAGTATTACTGTAGTTCTCAAAAAGCTCTAGAAGCCTGAACGGTTAATGCATCTCATAGATGCTCAGGAGCACCAGGTGCTCTAAGGTTGTGGTTATATCCTCAAGAGGAAATAGCCAGAATTACTCTTTGGCATCTCTGTTATTTGCAGAGAAGAAGGTACAAAAAGAGCATGAAAGATGCAAAAGCTGTTTCAACAAACTTGACAATAAATAGGAGAAACACATAAAGCAACTCATTGCCAGAGAAAAAGCATAAAATATAAGGAACAGATTTCAAAAATATTTTATCATTTTTTAAAATTCTACTGACCAGACACCTAATTTACATAAACTGTTCTCAGTTCTAACAGCCAAGTATGTTTTTGCCTTGGTGATCTTGTGAAGTTATGTAGTATTGAGTCCCAAGCAAAGGAGATTCCCAATCTTTGATACATCTGATTCCTTACAAATTAAAAACCATAGACACAGGTCCATCCAGCTCTCTGAAACATGCACTGCAAGCCAACCAGTCCCTTTACCATCACTCCTTCAATCACCGAACCATGGTAAATACTAGTTAGTGCTAGTCATGGGGAATACTAGTTAGTGCTGAATGGATACTGGCCTCAAAATGGTAAAGGAGAAAAAAACCATAATAATTGGTTATACAGTAAGAACCAAGAGAACTGGATTAAGGGCATCATGTGAAAATGTACAGATGAAACATTTTATTTCTGCATATATATTTTGAGCCATCATTGAATGTAGTAGCATGTATAATGATCTATATAGCAAATCTCCTGTGCTTTAACACACTGCAAATACAGTATATTGAACCTGATTGTCTCTTTCATAATTCCTAATTGGAAATCTCTAATATATCATTTTTTTTCAATTTAGGAAAATACTCAAACAGCAATGGACACTGGAGGACTAATAACCCTGGTCCTGTCCCAGATGCTAAACCTTAGTAACCCCTCATTGCCCATAGCCCCGGGACTCCTCTTCTGTGAAGTATTGGTTAAAATAGAGCTAAGGAGGCATTCAGGTTTCATGTATAAGCTATAACACTCAGCTGAGACATTTTATACTAAAAAAAATAGAATTTTTGTTTTCTTTAGAGTGAAATATTTTTTACCTCAACCTTATGTAAAACAGGTAGACAGGTACGCCAGCCTCAAATCCACTGTAGAACCAGGTCCTGTATAAGTAAACCGATCCAGAGGCTACAAGTACGTGGTCCCTGAAACAGTGTGAATGGGATGAGGGATACTAGATAGTCTCTGCTTCTAAATAGTATACTAAACTATTCATAATATTTCACCTGGAATTTCCACTCCGAGAGCCAGGGATCCCTATCCTGACTCTGACACTTAATTGGCTTTGTTGGTTAAATTAAGCCTGATCTTTGCTGTAAAGAAAGAGCAATAAAAACTACCTCACAGGACTGTTGTAAGAATGAAGAGATCATTTATGTAAAGCAATTAGCCTGATGCTTAGAGGATAGTAAGTATTAAATTCAATTTTTCTTGAAGATTTATCTTCAAGAATCCTCTTTAAAATGCTTGTGAGAAAGGTGACACCTTCAATTATTAGCTGCTAAGATTAATTACCAGTTGGCAGGTATTAGTTGCCGTCAAACTGACAAGGCAATTAGAAGATGAGTGGCACTTGGAAATGTGAATCTGAGGGTTTGCGATGGGAGAGGGGTCAGTGAAGAGAAAAATAAAACCAGACAGTGAAGTGAAAGGGCACCAGGTATCATTGCTCTCTTCGGGGGTTCCCTCATCCTAGAATAGTTGGTACCAGAAATTATTCTCATGGAACAGACCTCTATAAAATGGGAACCAAAATTTTACAAAGATGAAAACAAAGCATTCAGTTGATATTTTTTTCTTAAAAAATGAAATTTTACATCACAAAATCTAAGCCTCATAACTTAAAAATTATTGAATAACTGTAACTGAGAAAAAACAACTCAAGAAGTAGTTTTGCACCCCTTTTCCTACAAAATAGTATGATAATATGACACTCTCTGCTTCAACTTTTGTGCCAAGATAACAAAAAGTAATTGTCCCCAAAATATCTGAGTTCAGCAGTTTTCCCAAGGCCTTTCTTAATTATTTGATTTCTAATTCTTACATCTCAAAGCATGTATGATCCACATGCTTGTAGTTACTGGTCACTTGATTTGATCTCTGTTGGTGACTATGCTCTAAAGATCTCAGCCATGTTCCACATTTGCCTTTATTAAATTCATGAAACCCACAATTTTGCAATATTTGCATGTTTACTTTGCAATTTTAAAAGTGATCAATTAATTTGTCATTATAGCCATCTGACCATAATTTTGGTTCCCTAAAAAATGTTGCAATCACGTGGACATGGGTTAAATTATTAGGACACAGAGAACTCTGTTGTTCAATTCTGACTAGGCTCAGCTATCTCATTAGACCACTGATGGCGAACCTTTTGAGCTTGGAGTGTCAGCATTTTGAAAAGCCCTAACTTAACTCTGGTGCCGTGTCCCATATAGAAATTTTTTGATATTTGCAACCATAGTAAAACAAAGATTTATATTTTTGGTATTTATTTTATATATTTAAATAAATGCCATTTAACAAAGAAAAATCAACCACTGGCAACAGGTGGGAGCGCCGGGCGGGACCACGGTGCGCGGGAGCAAAGAATTTTCAGTAACCACCAGAAGCTTGCCCTGATGACAGAGACCAGCACCCCACCTTGGTCTGGCGCCCCCACTCACCTGCTCCACCATCCTGCCATGGTCAAAGCCCGCCGTGTTCCGCACACACCCCATGGTGGTCAGCGCATGTCATAGTGACTGGTTGTTTGGTTGTTCTGCCATTCCATCTATTTGCATATTAGCCTTTTATTATATAGGATTATTATAACTTATGTTTTATAAATGAGGATATTGAAACTCCAAGAGAAACTTGTCTAAAGTCCCACATCTAATAAATAATATGACAAAGATTAAGGTATGTGTAATTCCAATTCCAGTGTTCCTTTGACAATAACCATATGGTCTTTCCACACCATTGTTCTGAAATTTTATTGAAAATTCCTATTTTGCAGAAACATAGACACTGGTCAATATATTTATTCCATCCATTCAAATGAATAAGTAATTTCATCAATTATTTTTGTTGACTTGACCAAATTGTTAACTGAATTGAACATTTAGCACTGCCAAAATCAAGTATATAAATAATATATGAAAGTAAATAATGTGTATGTAGAAATTTTATTATTTTTACCAAATAGAAAAATGCAATACTCATGTCTCCATCTCAATAATTGCTTAGAAGTCAGACAGGATAGGTGAGAATGCAAGCATAGTGAATGAAATGATAGAGAAATAAATAAATTATTTAATTTTATTATGGATGTTTTTCAATGGAGTAAAAGAATAATAATACAATTTTTATACCCTTGAATTACCCATAAAATGACTGTTTTACCACAGGCTTTGCTTGAGCTGCACTTTGTCATAATATGTTCTCTAGAAAGAAAAACTCAATGTGTTTTGAAGTATTTGATTTTTTAACTATATCTGGTAAAATTTATACATGGAAAGCCAAGTATAACAAAGTAAACACTTCAACCTGGAGGTTGTTTTAGACTATTTAGACAGGGCAGATGAGAAAAGAGACCATTGCTATAACCTGCTTTTTCTTTCTTACATTTTTTGGGGATTTCTTCATAGATTTCTACATTTTTGCTCGGGTTCACTTAATTATCATTGTTTGTTTGATTGGATTTGATCACATATTTTAAACTCCTTTAAAATAATCTATTTTTCCCTTGTTATGAGATATTTATTCTACACCAAAGAATGTGGAAATAGTAGGCCAGGAAAGCAAGCTGCTTATTCCTTGGGTTATTTATTGGCTCATATTACCTGGAATAACTAGTATTTTTATGTTATGTTGATATGAATCCCCACTTTCATTTGATTTGAACAACCAGTCAAATTAGTGTAGAAAATGCAGCTAAATTATATTGACTTAATGAACTTACGGATTAAAAGACCTCACATTTTCTGAAAAATTTAATGCGCCTCTCTTTCATATACTATGGCATACCAAAGAAATCATATCTTCTCATTGACTCTGTCCAAATAAGGGAAGATCATAAAAAGAAACACACACATAATGGAGTCAGATAGTTCAGTGTGAATCCCAATTATACCATTAACTCAAATGTTGGTTCAGGTGACAAGGAATAAAACTTATCCCAGCCTCGGTTTCTACCTTTGAAAAATGGGATTAATAAGAGCCTGGAATTTATACAATACTTTACAATGATATATTCCTATTTTCCTTCCAAACTTATCAGGTAATTAAATAGTAAAATTGTTATTGAGAAAAATAGACAGTAATCACATTGATTCAAAAAAGAAAAGCCAAGGAAAGCAAACAGCAGGTGCTGGCTTTAAATGAAGATTGTTAGCACAGAAAATCATGGGATCAATAATGCCCCAGTCCAGTTCTTTGCTTTCATCTCTAAGAAATTGTACTAGTCTTTGTCCATGTTGTATTTCATTCACTGAACCAAGCGCAATCTCATCAAAGCTAAAGTCTTCTCAATCAGGGGTCAGCAAACTTTTTCTGTAAATTGCCAAATAATAAGTATGTTTTAACTTTGTGGGCCATCGGCACTCTGCCACCGTTACTCAACTCTGCTTCTGTAGCATAAAAGTAGACATTGAAAATACAAAAATGAATGAGGGCACCTCTCTTGTAATACAGCATTATTTATGGACAGAAGCATTTGAATTCCATATGTTTTTCATTCATCTTTTGAATTTTTAAACTATTTAAAATGTAAAATCTTTTTCTAGCTCATAGTCTACTAAGAAGCAGGCAGCCAACCAAAATTCTTTTCCCAGGCCTATTTTTTTTTTAAAGAGGCTTTCTTGGTAAGGTATTTTTCTCCTAATTCTTCATGACCCTTCCCTCTTTATACTATATTTATGTTGGGATGGAGCAGGAACTAAATATACCTTATTTAGCATGATTTGGTTGCATATGACAGAAAGTTAACTGAAAGTAGCTTAAGCTGAATCCAAACAGGGAATGAATTGGCTCTTGACTGCTTTATTAAAGGAAGAATATCATAAGTATTTAACTCTTGGACTCTGGGGTTAGAAAGATTCAACTCTGTCACTTTCCAGAAGTGTGACCTTAGAGAAATAATATAGCTTGCTATTACAATAATTCCTTATTTTCAAAAGTTTTCATGTATGCTATAGTCTCAAAGATTCAATGAGATAATATATGTACAATGTTTAAATAGTGCCAGCTGTGTAGAGAATATTTTGTAACTTAGTGATTTTGAAGATACACCCATTATCGTTTTATTATTAAGTAAGAAAGAATGTAGCCTTCTCTACTCTACCCCTTCTCAGCATTCTTAAGTGCCTATAAACAAGTTTCAGGCTCTTGTCTAATTCCTGTCACATACTCCACCACTGCATGCCAATCATCTACGCATCTTATCTCTCCTCCTTGATATAGGCTGCTAAGACAGTCTTTGCATCTTTGTACCTTTCATATGCTCATTAACACAGTGTTGATGTATTAAGTAGTCAATAGATACTACTAATTAATCTTCTTAAACCAGTTTATAAGGCTGGCCCAACAAACAGAACTAAAATAACTCATTTTGGTTTATTTTTCAGAAGATAATATTCTTTTTATTTTACTTTCAAGAAAATAAATGTAGCAATATAATTATTTAATAATGCTTTATATAAATCTTACTGTAAATTAAAAAAGTTAAAAATGCCTTCATTTAGGAATTTCAATTAATGCTCTGAAATGGAAAATTAATATTTGAGTCATTAATACTTTAACTATTTTGTATAGCTACTTAAATATAGATTTTTAAAAAATATATATTTTTATTGCGTTCAGAGAGAAAGATAAAGAGAGAGAGATAGAAGCATCAATAATGAGAGAGAGTCATTGATTGGCTGCCTCCTGCATGCCCCATACTGAGGATCAAGCCCAAAACCCAGGCATGTGCCCTGATAGGGAATGGAACCATAACCTCCTGGTTCATAGGTCAATGCTTAACCACTGGGCCACGCCAGCCAGGCAATTATAGATTATTTTTAATTAACTTTATAAAAAGTATAATTAACAAATAGTGAACATCAGCAATTTTATGTACAATTCAGTGAGGTTTGAAAAGAATATAGTTGTATAATTACAACCATAATTATGACATAGAACATTTCATCACAAGAAATTCCCTAGTGCTTCTTTTTAACCAATTTCCTCCCTCTTGGCATCCACTGATCTACTTTCTGTTCTTAAATTTTGTCTTCACTATAAATTCTTTTAAAGGAAATCATACAGCAACCAAAAGCTGTTTTGAGCCCTAGCCAGTTTGCTCAGTGGATAGAGCACTGGCCTGCTGACTGAAGGGTCCCCTGGGTTCGATTAAAGTCAAGGGCACATGCCCGGGTTGTGGGTTTGATCTCCAATAGGGGGCGTGCAGGAGGCAGCCAATCAATGATTCTCATCATTGATGTTTCTATTTCTCTCTCCCTCTCCCTTCCTCTTAGAAATCAATAAAAATATGTGTGTGTGTTTTCTTTTTAAAAAGATGTTTTGAGACTGGCTTTTTACACTTGGAGTGCTATTTTTGATATTCATTCATGCTACTGAGTCCATAGATCAGGGGTCCTCAAACTACGGCCCGGTGGGCCACATACAAATACAAATATTGTATTTGTTCCCGTTTTGTTTTTTTACTTCAAAATAACATATGTGCAGTGTGCATAGGAATTTATTCATAGTTTTTTTTTTAAACTATAGTCCGGCCCTCCAACGGTCTGAGGGACAGTGAACTGGCCCCCTGTTTAAAAAGTTTGAGGACCCCTGCCATAGATAGTTCCTTTTGATTGCTGAGTAGTGTTCTATTGTCTTAATATTGTTGCCAGTTTGGTTATCCATTCACCATATGATGATAATGGGCTGCTCTAAAATTCAGACAACTAGGAATAATGGCTTAAACAGAATTAATAATAATCTGTTAACAGGAACCCCCTGGGTAGACTGGGGCTGCCTGTCACAATGTCCAGTAAGGAAGGCAGGGTTGAATCATACAAGGCTTACTGAGAAGACCAGCCAACCAAGAAGACAGGGAGCTTACAAGCATCCAACACCTGTCTTGCAGCAAGGTGCAATGGACAGGATTATAAAGGGGAATGGGCTAGGGTGAGGCTGGGAGTCCTGGAGGTTCGCAGAACTCGGCTATTCTTCTTGATCATCAGGTGATGAGATGATATCTTGGCTCCTGGTGAGGTCGGCCTGATCATGCTTAACGGTTCTTTTTGCTTGCTGGGTGCAGTATACACTGTCCGCAGCTGAATCACCTCCTCAATCATGTTGTTTGGGATCAAAGGGAGTATGCAGGTGCACTGGCCTGAGAAATGAAACTTAGAAAAGAAAAAAACTTAACTCTCTATTCCTATATAAGAAACTTAACCCTCTATTTCTAAACCTGTATGTATTTCAGAATTTCAAAATAGTATGATTATCTTTCAGATTAATTCAAGTGTCTGTCTATCAGATTATAAATCCTCCCCTATCACTATGATGAAATTGAAAAATAAACTATGAGTTTTTCTCTTTATGATTAATTTGGACCTGGACCTGGGTCCCCGTGTTGGCTCAAAAGAATATCATGAGTTCTACGTGTAGCCTGCAGAGAAATGACTACCTGTTTCAGGGACATGTTGTTCTCAAGTGATAATTGGGATGAGTCTTTCCAGCTACCAGTTCATGAATTTAGGAACTGCCTACTGTACATTGCTTTGGCTTGTACAATAATTGAAGACTTACTCTTTTTTTCTTTTTCTTTTTTTTTAAATATATGTTTTTAAATGTGTTGTATAAAGTCATGAGCCATATAACAATGTTTTGGTCAACTATGGACCACAACAGATAAGATTATAACTGAGCTGAATATTCCTGTCCCTAGTGCCATCCTAGTCATCACAATGTGGCAGCACAGCGCGTCACACAAATGCCTACCATTGTGTTGCAGTTGCCCATAATGTTCAGTGAGGTAACAAGTGTACAGATGTGTAGCTTAGGAGCTGCTGCAGAACAGAATTTGCCAACCCAAATATGGTTATTTGGCATAAGGATTATCTTAGGCTGGCTAATTTTAAGATACAGTCCACCCGGGAGCTTTCAAAACCAAACAGAAGTTACCCTACCTAAAATATGTTTACATTTGGAAGGGAAATCTCCATTTGTACGAGTGTCACCCTTAGAAGAGGGAGATCACCTTTTCTCTAGAAACTCTTATGTATGAGTAAGACAGTGACTTAAATCTGCATAGCAATCTTACCCTTGTTTTCTGTGCTTTTCCTGGTAACCTCCCCAAAACTGATTTTCCCCTTCCCCAACATCTTCGCCTGTCTTCAGCTAAAGATGGTATTTATGGTGGTAGCTTCCTTGGTGGCTTCAGCTACTTTGAGTTCTCTCCTTGAGTTTCCTGGCTCTCTCCTGTGTATATGGGAGATGTTTGCTTTTCTCCTGTTATCCTGTCTTTTATTGCAGGGATGTCTCAGCCAAAAACTCAGAAGGGTGGAGGGAAAATTATTTTTCCTCCCCTACAGAGCAATAGGTTGTACCATATGGTCCAGGTGTGTGTAGTAGGCTATGCCATCCAGGTGTGAATTAAGTGCACTCTATAATGTTTGCACAAGGAGGAATCTGCTTAACAAAGAATTTCTCAGAATGTAGCCCTGATGTTAAGCAGCACACAAATATATATGTATACACATTTATTTTATAAGATGTAAAAAGATTAATAATTCAATAACAACCTGATATTCTTCAGATTCTATAACAATATGACCTTGGCATAGTGAATTGAAATTAGCCTTTCTCAATCAGGGTTCCACAAGGAAATTAAGCCCTACAGAAGATGATTTGAGTGGCTGTTTTCTCGGTTCTTCCAAGGATGTTACATAGTTAGCACCATTCTAAATGAATAAAAGTTAATTTATTATATTCAATACATGCTTTAGGGCACTAGGGATTAGATTTTTTCAATAAGCAATATATTGGAAACATCGTTGCATATCAAAATTTATTTAAACTCCAATTTTATTTTAATGAATGCAGAGTATTCCAGAAAAATAATATAATTTATTTAACCTGATTTTTAATATTAGAGGTTTTAAAAGGTTTATTGTTATTATAAGTAGCCTGGTAATAAACATTAATAGATATCTGTATGCCGAATTCCCAGAGGTGGGATTTCCTTGTGAAAGTAGCAGCACTACGTTCGTTGATAAGTATTGTCAAAATGCCCTCTAAAAAGAGTGGAACCAGGTCACAGCCTCATCTAGTCATCGGTGCATAGCTGTGAGGCTCTCTTCTTAGCACACTTGTCCTATTTTGTACCCTTTGCCAAACCTCTGAACTTCAAATTGTCGGACTTTGTTAGTCCTTTATAGAGGAGGTGTGTGGAGCAGGGAGAGCAGGTATATTCTCCAATACCTTTTACAGCCTTCTTTGTTAGTTTAATAAAGGACATTCATTGCCTTTCCCTTGTTTGGACTCTGACTGCCCTCCTCTAGTTTCACCTGGTCCTTCCATGAAGAATAAAGATCCTATTCTTTCATCAACTGTTTCAAGAAAGTTGCTTTGCCGACTAGAAGGGCTCCACCTTCAGAGCTCCCGTCCTCTTCAATGTCCAGAGGGCACAAATCATTATTTTTTACCTCCTGCTGAAGACATTTGCAGAGGTTAAAAAAAAATCTTTACCAACGATAATAAATAGCAGGAGGTGCAGGAATAAACATCCCATCTGCCTGCCCATTGGCTTATTCACTTAAAATACAATTAGCATGTTGCCTTAACAAACATCCCGTTAGTTTTCTTTCAGCTTTTTCAGTTTAGTAAAGTACTAAGATAATACATAGTTTGCTTTTTTTTTTTCTTCAGAGAGTTACAGGAACTAGGAGACTTTATCCAATTAATCCCCTGAAATGGCTTCACCTTTTTCTTTTTCCTTCTTCAAAAGGACATAGCCTGCTGTTAAGTGCTATAGAATTTTTGGATTAGATGAGAAGAACTTATCCAGACTCTCCCATAATAGCAAAGGGGTTATATGTGACCCTTATTAAAAAGTCCAAACAATATAAAATATCATGGCCTTATCTCTCTAACTTCCTGGTCGCCCTGCATCCCAGGGAGAGGGTCAGGGCATGGGGAGGATGATAGTCTCTGGGGATCAGGCAGCCAGATGCCACTTAGAAAGTGAAGAAAGTAAAATATCAAGCACCACTGTCATTTTTGTTTCACCATATAAATAATCAAAATACCCTTAGCTGAAAAGGGAGTCCATTGTTGTACATGCGAGGTTCCCCTTAAACATTAAGCACAGGTGAGGCAGGGAACGTGATCAAAACCTGTTCTTTCACTGACAAACAAAAGAAAACAATATTGATAGCATCCTTACCACATGAAAGGCAAAGCTAAGATCATTCCTGGATTAATCAAGTTAATGCAATACATATCAAATAGGTCTTTGTACCATTATTATTATTATTACTTTGCAGATGAAAACTCCGAGGGGAAAAAAAGGATTCTTTAGTTAGTTCTATGATATTTTGGAATTTATTTGTGTATTTAAGATAGCATTTTCAAATGTTTTTAGCATCTTGTTAAGCAGAATCTTTTAGACCCATAAAAACATAATGAGCAGTGCGACTCTAATTAGAATACGCCCATGTGTAATGGGGAGAGAACGAGTTGGCTGCCCAGAGTTGCAGTCCCAAGATTGCTCTGGAAAGCTGGTCAGGAGGTTAGTGATATAAATGCATTCTCTTACGCTGTCCTTCTGTATTGCAAAGTGGCCTTAAGATAACAAGCATAAAAAATGAGTGCCCTTAGAGATGGTGGGTCATTCATTGGAATCGCTCTTCCCCTCAGGGAGAATGAGAGTGTGGAGGGAGAGAACGGCGTGACCTCTCCCAATTAACATGGTACCGATGCTGGTGGAATGGCCCCCGGTGGCAGGGCTGTGTTTCCAAGATGTGTGTTCGGGGCCGAGGTCCAGGTTACGTCAACGAGCATCATTCTGGGCACCGTTTCAGTGGCTCTATATTGGACACAAGAGAAAGACAGAAAAGGGAAAGATAAGGGAAAACGATGGGCTATGTTTTTAAAGTACTTGAGAACTTTGCTTTTCCTTTGGGAGATGAGCTTTCTCTGAGCCTCGTGTGCAGCTGCAGCCTGAAGTTTGACAAACGGGCCAGGAAGTTGGGAAAGAATATAACAGCAGTACTACTTTCCCAATGGAAAGGGATACTCCTAAATGTTACAATGCTTCAGTCTGAAGTTTGACTAGTAGAATGCCTTTAACCTAGAATTGAAGCAAGCAGCAATACACTGTGGAGGGTTTAGCCTACACTGAGAATACACACTTTTTCATTTTATATCTTTCCCTGTGTTTACTTAAAAAAAACCACAAACCCAAAAAACCTATTGCTAAATATGTAGAATTCTGCCTTCTGTTTTGGGGCAATGTTTGTATCATACAAGTGGCTACAGGGCTTTTAAAGCATATATTGTCTTCTTTTTCTAAGAATGAGATCCAACAAAGAAATAAACAAAAAACTTAGATTTTTGAATGACTGTGAGCAAGAGGTGAGATTGGTGCTGATATAGTTTCTGTGCTAATAATGCTTAGAGTTTGCAAATCAGGAATAACATAGGCCAAGCAGCTCCTTACATCAGGGAATTCCTCATAGTTCCAATTCCTGCCTACGATTCTGGTCGCAACAAGATGCATGCCCCTTTCTCTGCCATGTACAGAAAAAAACTACCTAATTTAATCCATCCTTAGTTTAAATTCTATGAAATTTAGATAATCAATCATATTTTTATAAATAATATAGAATGCTTAGCAAAACACCTGGCCAGAATAAGTGCTTAAGGTATTTACAGGTACTTACTATGTGACATGTAAGAGAAAATGCCCTTCTTTGGACTAATCAGATATTGTATCTCCTTGGGCAATCAAGACATATGTTTGGAAGTGAAAGAAGCTAGTAATAACCCTGAATTATTTTAAGTTAAGTCAGATGAGAGAAAATAGGTTGTTAATTCAGTGCCAGTTGAGTTAAGATAACCTGGGAATTTTGTCCTCATATACAGATTTTCCCTACCTCAAAAATCTTTACATAAAAGATACTCTAAATTAAAAACAATTTTATTTTACTTTTCAATTACAGTTGACATTAAATATTATATAAGTTTCAGGTGTACCGCATAGTGGTTAGACATTTATTTAACTTACAGTGTGATCCCCCTGGTATGTCCAGTACTCATCTGACATCATGTATAGTTATTACAATAGTATCAACTATATTCCCTAAACTGTACTTACATCCAGGACTATTTTGTAACTGCCAATTTGTACTTCTTAATCCTTTTCACCCAGCCTTCCAATCCCCCCCCCCCCCACATCTGGCAATCATCAGTTTGTTCTCTGTATGTATGAGTTTGTGTTTGCCTTCTCTGTTCATTTGTTTGTTTGTTTTGTAGATTCCACATAAAACAGGAATCATATGGTATTTGTCTTTCTTTGTCCAACCTGTTTCACTTAGCTTGATACCTTCTAGGGGTACCACAAATGGTAAGACCTCATTCCTTTTTATGGCCAAGTAATATTCCATTGCACATATGTACATCTTCTTTATCCATTTGTCTATTGATTAGAGTACTTAATCCATTTACATTTAAAGCAATTATTGGCAGGTATGTAGTTATTGCCATTTTATTAATTGTTTTCTGATTGTTTTTGTAGTTCTTCTATGTTTCTTACTCTCTTACTCTCCTTGCTTGTATGTTGTTGAGTTTCTGTAGTGTTGTGTTTGGGTTCCTTTCTCTTTATTTCATATATGTTTCTTGCAGAATTTTGGTTTGTGGTTAGTACGTGCTTTATATATACCAAGCTATGTTTATAGCAGTCTATTTTCAGTTGATGGTCACTGAAGATCAAACAGTCTAAAATCACTACCCTTTTTATTCTCATCTCCTCCATATTTATGTTTTTATCATTATTTTTTACTTATTTTGTGTGGCTGTGTGTTTGTGTTTATCCCTTAATTTACTGTTGTAATTATATACCATCTTTCTACTTTTTCCTTTTAACCTTTGTAGTAGCTTTAGGGTTGATTGGTCCACTGCTTTTATTATGTATTTACCTTTTGCTGGGACTGGCCAGGAACCCCTAACGGATGAACAGATTACTCTGACACAGTTTCACTGTGAAAGAGAAGGCTAAGGGATGGCCTGGCTGAAGGAGCCAGGCAGCCTCCATTGCCTGCCTCAATGGCCTTTTATTGCAGTTTTTATCTTTAGATACGATCAATAGGGTGAGTAATCTTTGAAGGACTCATGTGTTTACATTGTCCTCAAGGCAAGGGCATCCAGGAATTAAGCATAAGGATTCCAGTAAACACCTGGGGTCTGCACATGCACGGACTTGTTTGGAAAGGTCAAGGACTAATTAGGGGCACCGCCTTCGACACTCCCCTGTCTCCCCTAATTTGGAATTCTGATAAACAAGGCAAGTGGCCTTCCACACACTTCCCTTTTCTCCTTACAAACTTTGCAACCAAGTCTCATGTGCTCCCCAACAACCTTTGTCAGAGAGAATGTCTTTTTTTTATGACATTGTATTATTCACATTTTTAATTTTCTTCTTAAAGAAGTCCTTTTAGCAGTTCTTGTGACACTGGTATGGTGCCGGTAAACTCCTTTAGCATTTTCTTGTTTGGGAAGCTTTTGTCACTTCTTTGACTTTAAATGACAACCTTTCTGGGTAGAGTATTCTTGATTGTAGGTCCTTGCTTTTCATCACTTTGAATATTTCAGGCCAATACCTTATAGTTTGCAAAGCTTCTGTTGAAAAAACAGCTGGCAGTCTTATGGATGCTCCCTAGTAGGTAACTAACTAATTGTATTTCTCTTGCTGCTTTTTAGATTCTCTCTTTGTATTTAACTTTTGCTTTTTTTATGATGATGTGTTTTTGTGTGGGCCACTTTGGGTTGATTTTTTTTTTTGGAACTATTTGCACTTCCTGGACTTGTATGTCTGTTTTCTTCACGAGGTTAGGGAAGTTTTCCGTCATTATTTCTTCAAATTGGTTTTCAATAGCTTGCTTTTTATCTTCTTCTTCTGGTATTCCTAACATGTGAATGTTGGTATGCTTTATGTTGTACCAGAGGTTCTTTAAAATAATCTCATTTTTTAAAATTCTTTTTTTCTTTTTGGTACTCTCATTGAGTGTTATCTGCTACTTTGTTTTTTCCAATTGTTATTCAATCTTCTGCTTCATCTAATCTGTTATTGATGCCATATAATAATGTGTTCTTCATTTCAGTTGTTGTATTCTTCATTTCTTGACTAATTCATTTTTATGGTTTCTATCTCCTTTTTGTTTCCTATCACTGTTGAATTTCTCACTGAAATAATCTATTCTTCCCTTAAGTTCATTGAGCTTCCTTATAAACTGTGTTTTGAACTCTGCATCTGGTAGACTGCTTGCCTCCGTATTGTTTAGTTTTTTTCTAGAGTCTTTTTCTGTTCTTTCATTTGGGATATGTTTCTTTGTCCCCTCCTTTTGGCCTTTTCCCTGTGTTTGTTTCTATGTGTTAGATAGATCTAGTACATCTCCCAGATTTGGCAGAGTGGCCTTATGTAGGAGGTGTCCCATGTTGTCCAGTGGAGCAGTGTCCCTGTTCATCTGTGCTGAGTGCTCCAGGGGTGTCCCTTGTGTGGGTAGTAGGTGCTCTCTGATTGTAGTTGATCCTTGATTGCTTTTGGCATGTCAGTGGGCGGGATTGACCTCCAGGCTGCTTGGCTGTGAGAACTAGTCATGACGATAGCAGACAGGCTGAGAGGTCTGATCCCATGGAGAAAGAATCACTTTAGCAGGCCTTTGGTACTTTTCTTTGGGTGTGTCCTTTGTGGTGATAATTGGGTGGTGCTCTGTTGTAGTCTGAAGCCAGCCATCAAGTGCATTTATTCTGGGGCCTCTGGAGATCTCTGATGCAGGCTAAGGTCAGCTGCTGCTTAAATCCAGCCTCAGGCCGCCTGGTAGGAGCTACAAAGTGACCGTTAGTTAGTAGCTGTCCATACTAAGCCTGGAGATGCCTGGGAGTGACTATGCTGCGAATCGCGGCCACTGCCACTAGTGCCTGGCTTGGGGCCACTTTGCAAGAGGTACAGGGTATGCTGAGGCCAGCCACTACTTATTTGGGGTTTGTGGATCTTTGGGAAATTTTAGGAAAATCCACACCATGGGTCCAAGCTGGAAGCTTGTGTGAATTAGCTTCTAAAAGAGGTTGGGGTGAGGTGGGGTCTCAGAAAATCACCATGGTGGAGCAAGGGCAGTGTTAGTCTGGTTAATGAAGACTCAGACTTCACAGTCACCTGCACCTACAGGCTCAGTGTGGGGAGGGATCAGCCTCTGCTTCTCCCTGCACTCAGTGCCCCTCTTACCAGTCTCAATTGGGCTTCTTCTTTCTATTGTTATAGGAGTCTGCTCAGCTAGTGTTCTGGTGTTCTCGAGGATGATTGTTTTATAATTGAGTTGTAATTTTGATGTGGTTGTTGGAGGAAACAATCACACAGTTTACCTACTGTGCCATCTTGATCAGAAGTCTTTCCATAATTTTATCTAGTGAATGTTTCTATGCACCAAGCATCAAGCTATGTACTTTGCTTAAGTCACTTCTATTTAGTATTTACAAAACACTAGGAAGGGAAGAATCTCTCCATTTCAAAAATAGGGCAACAAAAACAGGAACATCCTGTAACTTGCCCGAGGTTATATAAAGACTGCAGGCCTGGTGCACAAAATTCATTCATGAAGGTGGTCGTCCCTCAGCCCGGCCTGCACCCTCTAAAATCCGGGACCCCTTGGAGATGTCTGACTGCCTCTTGCAATCCAGAACCGCTGGCTCTGAACCACTTCCCTGACTGCCTGCCTGATCAACCCTAACTCCTCTGCCTGTTTGCCTGATCGCCCCTAACCACCTTTGCCTGCCTGCCTGATAACCCCTAACTGCTCCTCTACTGGCCTGATTGCCCCTAACTGCCTCTGCTTCTCCCTGGATCCAGGACGCAGGATTCCCTCCCTCTGGCCAGCTGCAGGCACCCAGGGCCTGGGCTAGCTGCAGCTGCAGGGGACTGTGAATGGATGGCTTTGCTGGGGCCGCAGCCACAGGCTCCCGTTACCTTGAGGCGGGTGGCTTGTCCCTCTCCTAGGCCACAGCCTGGTTGGTTCCCATTCCTCTCTCTCAAGCTCCTTTGTGCCTGGCTGGTCCCCATTCCTCTCTTCTCAGTGTTGAGTGTCTGAGCAGTTCCAGCACAAGAGTGTGAGGGCGTGATGACCATTTGCATATTAGCTCTTTATTATATAGGATTAGCAGTGAAGGCAAGGTTTAAAAAATGAAAAACTCAAAATCTAACTGAAAGACATTATCTACCTTATATCTGAATTAGTATGTATATGATTTGACTCACTCAAGATTGTCAGTTCATAGACTTTATTAATCTTGCTAAACACTGACATTTCTGTAGCTTTACCCAGAGTAGACTACCTTTTATTAATCCATTTATCAACCATTCAGTGTTTCTACAGTAATTTCTATAATCCAAAAAATGTAAAAAAATATAGAATCTTATACATTATGTCAATAAAATGCCTTAGCATGAAGATTTAATAATCTGGAAATTTTTTTTAACAACATATTAAACCAATTATTTTTTCTCTATTAAGCTCAGATCCTAATAACTTAAATACTCATGCAAATTGTTTTGTCCTTCTATATCATATCGACCATAAATTTGCATTTTGTTTCCATTATCTTAAATTAATTTATACAGCCTTCATTTTTAATACAATCAAATAAGTTCTGGAAATATATATTTAATAATTTTTTTAAATGTGGAGAAAAACACACAAATGATTTAGTAAAGAGAAGGAAAGTAAATGCATTGTTTCAGATTTTACACATAACTTACAATTCTGTATGTTTGCAAAGTAAATTATTTATGTAGAAGCACAAATGATTGAGTAAAAGAAGTAAATGCATTGTTTCAGATTTCACAGGCTTGAAAGATTGTCAAAATATTAACATGTTTTTTGATTTATTAAATCAAAGTAAATAATGTTCCTTAAGGTTACCTGCTTCAATTTTAGTATCTACTTTTATCTACTAATATCTATCTATCTATCATCTATCTACCTAGCTGTCTACCTATTTATAAAATGAAATAAAAATATAATAATTACCAAGTAACTCAAATGGTTGTTTAACTAGAATATTTCATTCTAGATTAATCTAGATTAGAGGCCCTCAAACATAAATGACCCCCCTAGGGGATATTTGGTAATGTCTAGAGATATTTTTAATTGTCATAACTGGGTAGGCAAAAGTGGGGGTTTTGATAAGATGCTGTTGGCATCTAATGGTAGAGGGAAGAAGGTAGAGGCAGGGACACTAATAAATATCCTACAATGCAGAGGACTATCTTTCACAGCAATTATCTGGACCCAAATGTCAATAGTACTGAGATTCAGAAACCTTGATCTAGATAATGGGAAGCTTACTGAATTAAGATATTTTATATCAGCAATAAGTTTATACAATTAGTACTCTTTACTTTTTAGTTTCTCAAAATATTAATATTACTGGAGAGTACTCGTTCTCAGAAACAAAGATACTGAGTAAACTATCGAACTACTATTTGATACAAATAAAATAGGGAAAGGAAGCCAAAGGAGATGAGCAAAGAAGAGTATGGTATTTCAAAGTTATTAAAATTGGAATTGTCCCTTATAGGCCAGCACCCTAGTGTTCTCATTAAGATACTACTACATTAGCTAATCATAAAGTATTCATTTAGGTATACTATTACAACAATGTCAACATTATGAGATCGCCTTGGTCAACTTCCACATCTGCATTTTAATATTTCCCCCTGATACAATCAGTGATGGAAATATTGGTGTAGGGGAGGGCTTGTCCACTTGTAAAGCATAGCTATCACGCTGTGTTTTAAAATTGTGACAATCCTATCTGAGGACTTCATTACGGAGTTAATAAAATCGGTGCTGCGTTGCTGCTATTCTACACCAAAGATCCAGCACTCCATGGCACGTGCTTTTTTCTCCAGATAGATTAAAGCATTCATTTTGATGTCATCTCTTTGTAATAAAAGTAAAAGGCCAGGTTAAGTTAAAAGAAAAACTGTATAAAGAGGCAAAATTCCAAAATGGTGGTCTGATAAGAAAAGAGCTAATTAAAAAAAATTAGGATGACATGGTTTTTATTAACAAGTCTTCACCACAAACTTTGAATCAGTAGTCTTAAGTGAAATACACAAGGTAAAAGAACTGTACTGAAATTCTTGTTTCACTAATTTTCTCTTTCACATCCAACATTTGTGAAAACAGCTAGTAACATATTGTTACTTCTATAAATTCTTTTTACTTTAGGCCAACCTAATTAGCTCCATAAAACCAAGCAAACTGTCTAGAATATTTGTATTTGTGTATTTGTTCAAGTCTCATGTCCTTATCACATATAAACATCTACATATATAGTATTCCCAGGGGTTCTGTAAAAAACTTCCTCATAAATCATTTTAATTGTTTTATTAATCACCTTATAAATGAGAAAGCTGTGTTCAGTATCTTAAGAGATTCACGTTATGATACATAGTATAAAATGTTTTCACTGCTGTGTTCATTTTCTGTTCAGTCAGCTATTAGTTATGGTATGCTAGCCTCTTTTTACAACTGAGGGATATGGTGAATAAAATAGGGAAGGTTCCTGCTCTAAGAACTAGATAGATAGATAGATAGATAGATAGATAGATAGATAGATAGATAGATAGAAATAGATAATATAGATAGATAGAGTTAAGATTGAAAAGCCAGTCAGGCACAAACTCATGTAGGGCATTATGATATTTATAAAACTATTGCCAAGGTCTGAAAAATAGTTTAAGAAAACATCTTGTTTCACTAATGATGAAACAAGAAAACACTGTATTTATCATCAGAAAGGGATATATAAACTGCTCACTGGATACTGTAGTGAATTGGAAAAAAATTATTTTAGCTATCTAGAGAGATGATATGAAATAGTACTTTGGTGCTACTCCAAGTATTTCCAATTGTCTTTAGTGGCAAAATGGCATTCTGTTTAAAGTTTCTAAATAAAAATTAAATACTTCTATGAATTAAATAGTTGCCATATTTTACAGTAAGCATATGACACACTCCCTGCTCCAGGTGAATATATAATTTGGGAAGGAAGATGGTATATCCACACAGAACAGAGTCACTGAGAGAACATAAGCAAGACCAATACAAGAGGAGTATATTGTGTGGATTATGAGTAGGAGGTAGGGAGACCATATAATATATTTGATATCCTAACTGGAATGTTTTTAGAGGGAGAGATTATTAATAATGTTTCTGGGAAAAATGAGGTAAATGATCGCTCTTCTAAGTAAATCAGGACACCAATAATGATAGGCCCATAGAATTTCAGAAAAGTAGTTCATTGTACATTGGAGTGACTCCTGAAGCCTTTCAAGAAAATGATCCTGCACTTGGCTTGTGTCTAGACATGTGACCCAGCAGAAGGGAGGGTAAATGCATCTAGGCCAGGGAAATAACACTACAAGAGACATTATTATTTGAGAATTACCCTAAGATGATGCATGGATTG
Source organism: Myotis daubentonii (assembly GCF_963259705.1). Taxonomy (NCBI): domain Eukaryota; kingdom Metazoa; phylum Chordata; class Mammalia; order Chiroptera; family Vespertilionidae; genus Myotis; species Myotis daubentonii. The sequence continues at coordinate 20,061,291 of NC_081848.1, read as the reverse complement.
TGAAGACTGGGAGATAATAGTGGATGGTTAAGAAAGAGATGGATTGAAGTATAAGAGCAGAAAGATTGTAATAGAGTTTAAATTCCATGAAAAAAAGTCTCATACAAGAGATTCATATAAGGTCTATTGGTTGGCATGTGAAACTTCAATTTGATGTCAGATGGGAATATTGTGGAGCAACATGTAGTATAAAATATACACGTTTTAATTCTGCATAATCTATATGCTGCTGCATGATAAATTGGAACAGGATAGATTTATTTCAAACCGCTCTTTTAAGCATAAATGTATTTTTACATATCATGCAATGCTTTATGATTGATGCAGCAATGAAGATAAACATAGCAAAAATTATGTATGTATATGGATATACAAATTGTAATGTAGCATTTTAGGTAATAATGATTATTTGTGAGCACTTACTATAGTCTTGACATTGTTAACATTTCTTCTAAAATTTCTCCCCAAATCCTATAAGTTAGATATTACTGCAATTATTTGACAGATGAATAAACAGAATGAAAGAAGTCAGGTAATTCGCTGAAAACTGCACAGCTGCTAAGTGATAGTGCAAATATTCAAAAGTATTTTTGCACTGGTGTAAAGTCCATGATCGTGACCAGGGTGCCCCATTACCTTGCACCTAAACATGTGCTCAGTGAATTGAGCCCCATGGAGCTCAATTCTTACACAGAGGTTCCCAACTGGAATAGGAAGCTGAGTATTCAATACGCATCTTATTCTGTCAGGGCCAGCCTGACAAGGTTGAGCCGGGCTGAGGCAGGGAGGTGGGAATTGAGAAAACAAAGACAGGAAAGCGGGATCGGGAGGACTCCAGTTCTCGAGGAACTGAAGCAAGTTTATTAGCCACACAATCTTATTTATACACAACACACTGAATAGGAGGTCTGTCAACAGGAATGTATTCTTTGTTCCTCTTAATCTCTAAGGGAGAGACACAGCAGAAGGACAAGTTCTCAGTACAGCATATCTCAGTCAATAGTTACAGACTTCTTGGTAAGCTATGAAAGGCTGTTCTTATTCTACAAAGGTTGCTCTCATTCTACTGATAATCGCCATCCAAACAAGACTGGGAAAAGTGTGTGGGTAAGGGTCCCAGCCTTGCTGGCCCCTTCAGGTGCAAGGACCTTGCCAGCTTACATCTGGCCCCCAACATTATTCCTCTCAAATGTGACATGATTCATGTTAGTAACAATGTTGTTTTAATCACTTTCTTTCAGTACACATATGGGATAAGTACTAGCATATTTTAAATATACATATATATTTATATATATGTATATTTAAAATATGTATATATACATATTTACACATAAAATGTGTATATATTTATATTTATATAAATGTAAATATATACACATACATACAGGCAGTCCTCAGGTTATGTCAGAGGTCCATTCCTACAGCGCAACTTAAAGCGATTTTCGCCGTAAGTCGGAACCCACCTACATAAGCACCTAAGTCACTCACATGGAGCACAGACACAGCAGTAATGAAGTGAAACAGCAAAAAAATAAAATAAAATAAAAAATTTAAAACAAAGATAACAATTCCTGACCTTTACTTGCGGTAAATAAATAATAAAAAACATAAAGCACATATGTACATACGTCGAAATGATGGAACTTTTTTTTATAAATAAATGGGAGATGGCGACGTAACCACGAAACGACATAAGTCAAGTCTGACGTAACCCGAGGACTGTGTGTGTGTGTGTGTGTGTGTGTGTGTATATATATATAATCTTTCTGTTCTGCCCATTCTCTGACATGATGTATTCTAATATTTCTTGATTTTCATTTAAGCATTTGGTGTGGCCTATTTCTTCAGGTGATCCCTATAAATCAGACTCTCTCATTTTCACCTTGAACTGTCAGCTCCTAAATTAGTGGTTTCTGAGTAAATTTATCATCCTAACAGCTAGTTTGTATTATTGAAATTTGTGGCAATCCCTATGGACATTTAGTTTTCCTATTTCCAAAACTATAATATTGTTTAACCTTTCTGGGTTCCAATAAAATTGTAGTATTTTTATTTCAGCTTTTATAGGTCCTAGTAGTCTTGTGATTTGGAAAAATAGCACTGAGTTAATCACCGGAATTATTAATGAACCAACAAGCTAGGAACAGTTGCTTAGGGGAAAAATACATCACAGAGCCCATACTTGTGGGAAAAAACAAGGAACATATCTCAGTAATTGCTACTCAACAAAGAAGTCTGAGTAAGTTTGTTTTTTAAGGAGTAAATAGCTTCTGTGTTCAGTAATTTGAGGAAGCATTAAAGATTAAGGTAATATGGGAACTGACTAAAAATAGCCATTTCAGGAAAATGAAGTCTCAAAATGATTGGATGAATAAATAAAAAGGAAAAAGGGAAATATGAAAAAAAACAATTGATCCAGGGAGAATCAACATATATTTTTCCATCCAACCCTTTTATTTCCATAAAAATGCATGCCACATATCTCTGAATATCTAACATTCATATCTAACAGGAATATTAGGCTCAAAATAATGACCAATCTTAATTGTTGTAAATATATTCATTTTCAAAGTTATATTTCTTCTTTTTTAAATGTGGTCTTTAATTTCTCAAACTTCCCTATTATTTAATACTTAACTTTTTAATATTGCCTAGTTCACAAATTTTGATAATATGTCATTAGAAAAGAGTAACATTTGGAGGCTAAGGAACAAACATACTTATAAAAATAAAAAAAAAAATCTGATTTTTTTTGCTAAAAAAATATCTCTTGTAGAATTAGAGAGTGTATTTTTAAAAATTCTGTACCATTTATATTATTAGTGTAACTTATACCAACTTTTCTACTTTTTCCAATCAACTGAAAAATTGTAGCCAAAAGTTTCATGCTATGTGAATTCATATAAATAAAAATTTAAAGATTTATTACAGTGATTACATGTCAACAGAGATAAATATGTATTTTATGATTAGGATTTTTTTTTCTGAAGTAGGTGAGCCATAGGGGCAAACCCCCAGAGCAGAAAATAAACCATCTCAGTGCCTGTTGATAAATAGACAATACCCGCTATTTCTACCTGGTGCATGGTAACGTGACAAATAAATTACCTTCATTAAAGATTTGCATGAAGGATTAATGAGCATTAGTTAAGCCACAAAAGCACAAAGAACGTTTATGAAAAATTACATTGAATGTAGGAAGTTGAGAGGCAGAGGATCTCATCATAATAATTTATCTTACCTGAAGATTTTCTGCTATACCTATATGATAAATGTAACCCATATGCAACCAAGGTTCCACATTTAGCATGCAAACTTTAGCAAAATCACAAGTTTAGAGGGTTTTATCCTCTGTGACTCACCTACCTAGAAGGGGGATAATTTATTAAACTTATATTTGTTTCTGTTCATACTTATCCTGCTATAAATCTTTAAACTTGCACCATCAAATTTGCATAGCATAAAATTAAAAGAAGTAAATATGTCTTTTAAAACTCACTGTGAATGAAAACCGTTGAGTGGTTTTAATTTTCTTTTGCTTTCAGTGCATAGAGCTAAATTAAAATTTAATTATTTTAGTTATATGCAAATGACAAATATCTTTTGGATAAGAGACATTTTACTAAATAAAACAGAAAAAAAATGAGAAAACTTAATTTTGCTAATCATGATTTCCAATTTCTTCCCTTTGAATGTTGCCCAAGATTAATGCTTTCTACTCATCCATCACTGCCAACTTGTGGACTACTGTTAATTTCAGAAAATGCTGGATTATTTATGTATGGGACTTTTCTGATTAAATATTTTTTTAAAACTCTGCAAATCCTAAGATCAGGACTAAGTATCCATGTTTGTAATCGCTCATTCATATTTTGTTTTTACCCCCATGAACACTCACATTTCAGACACACTGTGCTGCTAATTTATAATAGCTTCCTATGTTAACAGGACACACCCTTACTATTTTACATAGTTAAGACTTTTATGGCTTTGTGACCACAGTTTAATTAGATTGTGACTCAATGGTCAACAGGCATTCCCAGAAACCGGCTTTTGTCAGTTGAGTGGGATTTAGACACTGCTCTGCTTAGTTATTATATGAAAAGCATCAAAGTTTTAATGGCAAAATTAGACTCCATAATATTTATAACAATCTAATAAACACTTGAAACCACTATCAGGTTTTTATTTTTTCAGATAAAGATCTGTGCTTAGTAAGAATTGTTGGTCAAGTTATTGATCTCTGTATCTTAGTTTTCTCATTCAGAAAATGGGTTGCCTAGCCCTGTAAGGATTAAATTAATACACATAGACCACACTCCCTGGAGCATACTAAGTACAATACAGTTTACTAGATCCTACTGGTGCTACACCCAGATCTCCTTCAGCTGGTGAATGCTCCCATCCAGGAGTGCTCCTTTCTCCAGAGAATTTCCCTTGCCTAGGAAATTCCCTGCCCTTATGGCACCTCACTTCCCCTGGTCTGTGGCCAGTAACTGACTGATGCAGCAGAGGGGGGCACACACAACTTACTCTCTTTATCTTCTGTTGATTCACTCACCAAAGCTACAGTGGAATTTGTGTTCCAGAGACCCAAGTGGAATTAGTCCTAAACTAATCTTTGGTAGGGGATCACATCCTTGCTTTTATTTATTTATTTATTTTTATTTTTTTCCTTTCCCTATTCTGTTTCTTTTGAATTCTAATCCTAGGAACACTCTATCAATAAAACACATTAAAAAAACCTGCTTCTCTGTTTCTAGGAAACTGACCTTATACAATAAATGTTCACTAATATTGCTATTATTGTTGTTATTAAGCTGTCTGATATTCTGATTACCTTGGTCATGTCTAATGGGTAGATTATACACGCTTCCAGTAATTTCCCGTGCATCTCTTCTTCAAGCCAAGTTCTTCCTAATTTTGATAAGCACAGCAAGGTCATATTCCCTGGCAAAATCTCAGGGCACAGATATTCTATTATTGATTAAGGGCTGGGGTCTATGAGCTTTAACAATGAAGTGTGGGAAAGTCTAGAGTGAATGCTTTTTAATGCAAAATTTGAAGCCTCAGTTGAACTTGTACACCGACTGTGTCACACTGTCAAGTAAATGCTGGTCCCTGACCTGATGGAGTTTACAATTCAAAAAATAGAGTTTTAAAACCCCTTAGCAAAGCAAGAAATTTAGGTTGCATTTGAAAACAGTTAGTAATGACCTTTATATCCAGACACAGGGCCCCTGGGATTAAAAAGTCCTCTGCAGTGTGAAGCGTTCCACAGGGAAATAAAAATAGCTTCTGTCACCCAGTGTGTGTGATCACCTGAACTCTGGAACTTGCAATTCACTTACTCAAAGTCGTTTGAGTTGTGGATTCTGGGAGAATGCCAATGTACTACTGTTTCTATTATAAATATTCTTTACTTTATATTTTGCTTTGCTAAAGGTGTTTTGAATTATATGCACATAAAATTTTACTTTGTCTTGGTGACACACGTTTGAAGCAGAACTCTGCTGCTTCTGACTTTAGGTAACAAACAATGAAAATACATGCCTCGAAAATTTATAAAAAGGAGAATTAGTACTTTTGTTTTTTTTCAACCAAGATAACTAAAATTTAATGCAACAATACAGTCTGTCTTTGCTTTAAGGTAATTTCATTTTTTTTAACACATATGACAAATGTTCTCTCTTGCATTCTTCACATCTTTGAAAATACCTTGATTCTGTAGGCACTAACCAAGTGTCTGTTTTACAGCTTTATTCTATTGTTATTCTCAGGATCCTTGCCTCAGGCTGCGTTTTATAGGGGAAACTTTCAACACTTGTAGAAATTTAATCCACCTACACAGGGTTCAAGGTGACTCTGCATGATACCAATACTGCATTACATGAGGTCACTTATCCTGACCCAACAGCTGCCCTTCCTTCATTTTGAACACTGTCACTGAAGTAGCTTTTGTAGTCCTCAGCACAACCATAAAATGGATACATGACCGTCCCATTATATGGATACTGAAATTGAGGTTCAGCAAGATTAGAATACAATAACTGAAGCAGTATGATATAATGATAAAATATAGGCTTAGAGTGAGTCAGATCAATTTGAATTTTTCCTCTGACACTTATTAGCTATGGTTTTCCACTGGTTCCTTCATCTGTTTGAGCCTCAGGCCTTCTGATAGTGAAATTTTCTATCACAATGAAGGTATAAATCAGCAATGTAAAAATATATTTTCTACTAATTTCAGGTTGTGTCTCCTTATGGTCAGTAGTAATAGATAATCAATGAGACTATTCTCTACAGAGTTTTCATCATATCATTAATTCCAAGACCCAAAGCTTCTGATGTGTGCACACATTATTAGGAAGAATGGTTATTTTCTGACTTGTAGTTATATTAAAGAATGTTGAAAGGAATCGTAGATAATTATTCACTTATATTGTTTTCAAGGACTTCAGAGAGTCCAGTATGCTGTTTCATTCCTGTTTCTCACACTTTTTTATTATTATTCACGGCACTTCAATTATGAGAAATGAGTATCATTGTCCATATGGGTACTCTTGTTTTTATATCCTGTAGATGTGGAAATATGTCAGATGTGGAAAGAGGAGATCTCCTGTTTTGTGACACTGAATCCATTACAGCAATTGTGTTGAAATTCTGCAATGCATGAAGCCATAAAAACCAAGACATTCAATTAGGACAATGGACAGGGCCGGTCTAGAAACTTTCCTCCTACCAAAATTTAGAAATAATGAGTAAAGTAAAGAAAATTCCACTATACAATTAAGCTCATAAGAAAAGAAAGGAATCCCCAGGCTAAAATCTGGGAATAGTGTTAATCCTGAGGCGATCTTGGCATAAGGTGGATTGTTTATATGTCATAAATAGATCTTAGAGTCTAGCAATGTGACAGTGGGTGTTCATGCTGGGATCAAGCACACATCTTTGGGCCAACCTGAGAAGGGAAATTAGATTGGTAATGTCTGCCCCAAGCCAGGCCCACATTGGGCTATATGCCCTGAGTAAACTGAATGATTCTCACTGACTCAGGATGAAAGACCAAACAATTCTCCCAGGAGAAACCAAAACTTCAAGCCAACACAGCACATGGGACTATGGATCAAATGTATATGACCACATAGGATCGAAAGTGCACTAGTGAGATTTAATATAAAAATTAATGCCAAATAGATCTATCCCAAGTGGGGCTCTTGGTAGAAGCTGATTCAAAAGCATCCTTGACAGAGACTCTCATAGTCTAGAATGCACACAGAACCTCACAAAGGAGTCAGTCAGTGTCTGCTAAAACAGGGAGCACACACTGAAGAATCCTTTCAGGAACTTCTAAAACATTAATTGTCTTAACTAAGCATACTATTAAAAGAGAACTCTAGAAAAATGAGGAAAAAAATCACAATTGATCAAATCATCTCAATATTTTTCTGAAATGAATAATAATATTAAAAATTTAGTAGTAATCAACTTGTCTTGAATTATTATGAGACAGAGTGGCATAAAGAAACAAAAGCCTGCCCTGGCCAGTTTTGCTCAGTGGATAGAATGTTGGCTCCATGGACTGAAGGCTTCCAGGTTTGATTCCGGTCAAGGGCATGTACCTCAGTTGCAGGCTCAATTCCTGGCCCAGGTCAGAGTATGTGTGGGGATGAAATCAATCAGTGTGTCTTTCTCACATTGATGTTTTTCTCGGTCTCTCCCTCTTCCTGCCACTCTCTCTAAAAATTAATGAAAAAATATCCTTGGGTGAGGATTAACAACAACAAACAAATTTTAAAAATCCATGAAAGACTAATAACACTAAAGCTGACTCTGTGTTACTACTTTCCTAAAGTATTCTATAAACCTCAGATGCTAACCTAATACAAAATATATGATTAATGCTCATTTTCTATAGTAAAGAAAACTTTTAAAAATATATTAAATAAATGCTAATAGAAAATGAAAAACCTAATAATAGGAATTAAATAGCAATCTTAAAAGATATTTAGCTCAGTTCAATATTTTTATTCTTGGCACAGTTATAACCAGATCCAAGTTCAGGTTATCAACTTTTCTATGGTGCACAATTTCTACTTTGAATATTTCTTGGAATTACAGAATGCTTTGCTATGTAAAACTGTGAACACATTTTAAAAACTAAATAAGCATTTTTGAATCCCCAAATACTCATTTACCTGTAAAATAAGAAAAAGTGCCAGTTTTATGTAAATGCTTTTTTTCTATTCTAAAAATATTTTATGAAACATTGATTCAACAAACACTGTCAGTAAAACAGAAGTAGCATTTTAATGAATGGTAGACAACCTTTAATTATTCACTGTGTTCTTTGCCTTGAATTTCAAGTAATACAAACCAAAAATTGAGATGACCTCAGTAAAATCCAGTATAAAATAAACTGCAAAAATATCAAGATGTCTATGAGCAATGTTTAAGTGACAAATGGAACTCTTATTATGACAATTAGAAGAATTCATAGTGTTCAATGTGAGAAGTCCTTGGATTTATAGTAGAAGCTGGTGCCAAAGCAGCCTTGACAGAGACTCTCAGCCTAGAATGCACACTGTACCTCACAATGAGTCTAGTCTAGAGTCTGTTTGAGCAGCATGAGGACAGAATGAAGTATTTTTATTATAGTCTATGGGCTTTCTTTGAGTAAAGCCACTTGGATACCATTAAAACATTCTTAATAGACTATCAAGTGCACTAAGGACTGCCAAGTGGGTCACTGTAGCTATGAAAAAGAGTTTGTAAAATATTTGTTTGAATTATTTAAAGCTTTTGACATTATAAATGCATATTATAATTATTAGCTAATATATAACATTTCAAAATTCTCAGGCATCTGCTAGAACTAAACTCTTAGGAGTAATAAATATCAGCTAAACCTTGCTTAGTATCAATGTTCTACTCATCATTGAAATTTTCTATGGAAAACAGATCAAATAATATTTAAGTACTAATAATTTTTTTTACTATATGTTTGATCCTGTTTACTTCTTTTATTATATTTAAATGAAGCACATAGAAAGAGCTCTTAACTTAATAATTTTTGAGGGAGGGGCTAACAAAATGTTATTTTTATATCTTATAACTATATATTATGTGTTATGTTCCTGGTTATATTATTTTATTTTAAAACTTATTAAGTTGGTAATAGTAATCTCATTTTTTGAATGAGAAAACCAAACTCCAAATAAAGGTAAAGACTTGTTCACTTTAAACCATCAGTAAGGGATTTTAGATCTGAAGTAATAGGATTTTTAATGTTCATCACTTGATTGTATCAGATACACCTACCTCAGATGATGCCCATAAAAATGTTTCTCATTCTTTTCAGGAGTTAGCCTGAGTCAAAAAAAAAAAAAATTAAATGGTAATAGCTCCAGAGGTGTTCTATTCTAAGTTAATTGATCCATATATAAAGTTTTGAAATTAGATATATTGACTTTCAATATGGGTGGATAATTTTCATGCTTCTGCTGAGTATTTCAAGAGTCTGATTAAATGTCAAGCTTCCCATTGAAACCTAGGCAGGGCCAGAGTGATAGATGTATTTTTAGCTACTCATGACAGGTAGGTTGGTGGACAGAAAGAGAGGAAGGAAGGAGGGTCAGAAGGAAGGGAGAGAAAGAGAAAAGGAAGGGAACCAAAGGATGGCATGAAATGAATTAGGGCTTCCTAAAACCTATTGTAGATTAGAATCACATGTTGGTCTTTGTAAAAACCCAAGTAAAGTTTTCACTTAATGTTGTAGATAGATTTTTTGAAACAACTTTAAGTGAAACTACTATACCAAATTTTACCATAAGCTAATTGATATAAATGAGAGTTAAATTCCAACACATTTCATCAGTGTTATAACAAAACAACCTTACTGGAGAACCTGCCATAACTATTGTTACTAAATAAATAGTTCTGGTGAAAGAAGACCTTGGAATCTCCTCTTTCAACCATAACATAGGTAATTATAACATGTATTGAGATTTCAGTGCTACCCACAATATTTCCAATGTCCAATCTTCTGTTAACTCAATTGGTTTCAATCTCCACTCATCTGTTAAACTTGCCATTCAGTGATATTCCAAATGCCAATCTTAAGTGATGTTTTCTTTATGTAACTGGGCTATTTGACTTATTTGACATCATTACCTTCTTGAAATGGATAAGCCATTGTTCCTATGACACTGAATTTTCTTTATTCTATTTGAATTTTTGCAATCGTTTCTTTACTCTCACCCTTTGCACATTTTCTTTATTTAGCTTTTTTTGTGCCTCCCAGAGAACCATCTTCTTACCATATCTATTCTTCCTCGTTAATCTCATCTATTAGTACTTACGTGGTTTTGATTATACCAATATACTGACAACTTCTAAATTTAACTTTCATTGTGGATTTCCTTTCCTGGGCTTTAAACATATATTTGTCAATTACTAGAACTCCTTATCCAGGTTTCTCTCACACACTTCAAACTCAAATGCCCAAAAGTGAACTGACTGTCTTTCTCCTTAAACCAGTCTGATTTTGTGTATTTTCATCCTGAACTTCTGCCATCCTCTACCCAGTCCCTCAAAGAAGGTAGGATAATATTCCTGGACTATTTGTCTCTTAGTGTGTTTTACCTCCAGTATATTTCTTGAACAAATATCCTTCTCATTGTTATAATCATGATTCTATTTCAAAATTTTTTAGCTCTCATTTCTGTATGCAATATTTTCCTATTGTTTTTTTTTTTTCCTGCAGCCTTGCTCTTACTTGAATCCAACATCACCAGAATCAACTACAGCCCTTTGCTGACGAATGTTCAGTAGTGCCGCCCTGCATATAAGATAGCCACAAGCTCCTTAATATAACATATACACCATGTTAATCTGTGTTTAGTAATTTTATTTCTCTCCAATCAATCCAACCCTTTTTCTGACCACTCCCTTCCTCAGAGCTTTTACTCCAATAGTCCAAAACTGTTTGTGGTGGTCCATTCTTACCATCCAACTCCTTGTCTGAATGGCCATCCTCATTTGTCTCCTTTTACTGGAATATCTTTAGCACCCAATAAACTCTTCATCTTGCCAGCTCCAACAGATCTTTTAAAACTCCAAACTTATAACACCAACACAACCCTTGGTCTCTATAGTCAGACATGCAACTGCCTTTTCAATTGTATGCTAGATAGTATGACAAATTTAACCTCTAATTTAAACTGATTTTACTTCACCCACATTCCAAAGAACTGCTCTTTCTGTAGTCTTTCTATTTCAATAAAGAGAAATATTTTCTTGCAGTTGCTCAGTTACTCAGCTCCGAAGTCTTACTCCCGAACTCTTTTTTTTCCTCTCATTTTATAAAAATTCATCAGTAATTCCTATTACCACATTTTTATCAGAACCAATCATTTCTCATCACTTCACCATTACTGCTACCATTCTAGGCCAAATTATTTACAGCTTTCATGGCTATTTTGAAAATAGCCTCTTAGACTAGTGGACATTATTATTCCTGATTCCCCTCCCCCATGCCCTGCTTTGTCCTCAGCCTGGTTCTTCTCTATCCAGTAGTCAGAGAGAGCTTTTCAAATACAAATTCACATGTTCTCATCCTTGTCATACTCTAGCTCTCTTAACATGATTTAGTTTTCTTCAAAGCACTTATCATCACTTGATATACACTTCCTTGTATTTTTTATTTCTTCCCACTATAATGAAAGCTCCATGAGAACCCAGACCTTTTATTTTTTCACTTAGAACATTGCTGGTCTATCATGACTCTCAGCAATATTGTTAACAAATGAATGAATGAATGTAGCTCAGATGTCTCTTAATTCAGAAAGTTTTCAATGATAGATGTGATTACTTAAGCATCCCTTTCCCATGCTTTCTTTAGAATAGAATATATATTTGTATTATTTTACTAGAGGCCCGGTGCACAAAAATTTGTGCACTGAGGGGGGGGGCCCTCAGCCCGGCCTGTGCCCTCTCACGGTCTGGGACCCCTCGGGAGATGACCACCTGCTGGCTTAGGCCTGCTCCCCAGGGAATTGGGCCTAAGCTGGCAATCAGACATCCTTCTGGCAGCCCGGCAGCCCTCGGGGGATGTCCACTTGCCAGCGGGGAGCAGGCCTAAACTGCAGTCGGACATCCTTAGTGCTGCTGAGGAGGCAGGAGAGGCTCCCACCACCACCGCTGTACTGGCAGCCATCAGCCTGGCTTGTGGCTGAGCAGAGCTCCCCCATGTGGGAGCTCACTGACCACCAGAGGGCAGCTCCTGCATTGAACGTCTTCCCCCTGGTGGTCAGTGTGTGTCATAGTGACCAGTCATTCCCAGTAGTTCTGCTGTTAGGGTCAGTTTGCATATTACCTTTTACTATATAGGATAGAGGCCTGGTGCACGGGTGGGGGCTGGCTGGTTTTCCCTGAAGGGTGTCCCGTCAGGGTGGGGGTCCCCACTGGGGTGCCTGGCCAGTCTGGGTGAGGGGCTGAGGGCCATTTTCAGGCTGGCTGGAGACTGAAGCTCCCAGCCTCTCCTTTTTTTCTTTTTTAAATTCCGGGATTTATTTACCTTCTAAATTGAAACTTTGTTGCTGTTACTGGAGCTGAGAGCTGGCTTCTACTCACTCCAGCTCTGAGGCCACGGCCTGCTGAGAGCAGGTATCTGGGGTTTGTTTAGCTTCTATAATTGAAACTTTGTTGCTTTCGGAGCTCAGAGCCGGGCCACAGCTGGCGCGAACCTTGGCTTCCTTCATCACTGGAGCAAGCAAGCCTCCTGCTCGCTTCAGCTGTGTGGCTGCCAGTCGCCATCTTGGTTGGGTTAATTTGCATATCACACTGATTAACCAATGGGAGGCGTAGCAAAAGTACGGTCAATTACCATGTTTGTCTATTATTAGATAGGATACCACAATGTTTTATAGGTCCGGGTAACTATCTTCCATTAGACTGATCTTTAAGAATGGAAAACTCTCCTCATCTTTTTTACGTTTAGTGTTATCATAGTGTCAATCATCTAACACATACTTGAAAAACTTTTGGATAGAATGAATAAATGAATATGTAAAGGCTGAGCATTCTTAAGAAATAGTCCAGATCTTTCCATAACCATTAAAACAACAGTCCTTTAAACACATCTGGATCTAATGGATCAAATATGTATGGCCTTGAAATATTCCTAACATTTTAGTAAAGGCTCTGTTAGTTGAGCTTTAACTGTTAGTAAAGTAACATCTATTTCAACAATTAAATTTTGTGTATTTTCAGAGATCATCTATAGCTGGGTATTTAACGAATTCCCTTCCTTTGTGGCGGAAGACAGTCGGCGGTTCATTTCCCAGGAGACAGGCAACCTTTATATTTCTAAAGTCCAAGCATCGGATGTTGGCAGCTATATTTGTCTGGTGAAAAACACAGTGACGAATGCCCGAGTACTTAGTCCTCCAACACCACTCACTCTACGTAATGATGGTAAGTTGCATGGCCCTGATTGAAACATCAGACACCTCAAAGGTGAAAAATAAAGATGTAATAGTGTTTTGCTAAACCCTTGAACCTAGCACAAAAAAAAGTACAAAGGCATTTTCCATACTTAGAAACTCTATATTTTTGGTCTGAGATTATGCATACCTTAGAATAAAAATTTTGACATAGGAAGTTGATGATCTATGGATGAGAAATAATAAACATAATGCCTCCCAATGCCAAAAAAGGGGATAGATAATGTGAAAAAAATGAACAGTAGCAAAGACTCCACAGCTCTTTGCTCTTTACTGCCTCTATATAGCACATGTGCATTAATTGTGAGCATTTTATAGGTTCACTTTTCATTACATTTTTATATTAGCTACCTTCAAATTGAATGTTCAGCTTTTAATATTTCATGGTATAGTTATAATTGTTATTATTACTTTTTCAATAATAGGAATAGTTGGATCTTTAACTTTTAAGTGCAATTCAGGCAGATATGATAATTCTATAATTATAGGTATTGCCATCTAAAGGATCTTCAAATTTTTATAGACATTTACAGTTAAGCATTGCATTAAAGAAGTCATGTGCTATATTACAGTTGATATATGATATGTGGCTTGCTCTGTCATGCAATAAAAATCTATAAATGCATATTATGAAGTAAATTTGAAAGTGCTTATTGTAAAGCTTAAAAAATAATATATTTTAACACTACTCTTTCAGATGCTTGGGTTTAGATTATATGCTGCTGGAATGTATGTCCAGAGTTATATCACAAGATTTTGCTTACAACTTAGCTTTTCATCTATATATTTAGACTTAATAGTAAATATAATACAAGTACTTATAATAGTAATAATATTAACAGAAAGTATAAAAGCAGTAGCTCTTTTTGTGATGAGGAAGCTCATATTAGAGAGATGAAGGGACACAGCTAAGTAATGACACAGGAATAGATGAGAAACAAATACAGAATTTTGGAGACCAATTTAGAGTCTGTTGAAACCAGTCAGCCAAGAGGTGATGAGAAGTAGAATGGAAGCAGTGGTAATAGCATTCACAAGCAGGAGACATGCCTGGGATTTCAAGGAGGTAGATTTGCCAGGATATTATGGTTAATTAAACATGGGACTCTGGAGTAGGAGGAAGCTTTGACATAGTTCACTGAATGGGTGATGATTCATGGATCATGATCACCAACTGCAAATGGGAGTTCAACATTGCTACTCCATCCTACTAACTTTCCTTAAACTGGACTATGAGCCAACATCCCTTCACAAAAACTATATAAGTATCAAATTTATCTTCCTGCTAATAAAATTCAGACCTAACTACATCTTCATTCATATCATTCTTCCCTCCCCCTATCTTAATAGAGATAGAGATCATGTTTCTCCTCCTATAAGGACATCCCTTTATCTTTGTTGATTTTCATTCCCTCTGGCCTTTTCAGATCATTACACTATTAGTCATTATTTCTTACATCACCAATACCATGTCACTAAACTAAGAAACTATTTTCAGTCATCATAGTAATTGGATTTACTGAGGCAGTTCAAATTATTTACCTTTTTGTGTGAACATCTTTATTTTCAAAGAATCATGAGCTGAGCAATAATATGTAAAGGCTCATTAAAGAAATACAAATAAGTAAAATGAAACTGGTATTTTAAAGTTAGCATTTAAATTAAAAAGAAAGATATGGAAAACGCCTGCTAAATTTCAATTACATTTTTTGAATGATAGTCTTAATTAAGATTCTGAGAGAGGTTAGAAAATTTACATTTCCTCTTTCTGTAAATTATCTAAGGTTGTTGTTTCCATGGTCGTTCTTTGCCTACTAATGTGTATTTTTTTTAATCATAGTAATACTGTATATCCATATTGAATGAATGGTATAATTGTGGATGAGAGAAAACAAAAACAAAAAAAAACATTTCTTCCTCTCATCAAATCCCACTCCTTAAAGCCACTCTTTTTAACTTTTTTTCTTTTTTTCCTTGATGAGGTTCATATATAATGCTAGAAAATATCGATATTTCTTCTTTAATCAAGTTAAAGAAATCATCAATATGGTTAAGAAAGCTCATACAAAGAGTGTAAGATAAAGAGAAATGAGCTTAGGAACAAACCTTAAGTAATTCAAATTGCATTAAAGGAAGGGTAATGAATGCAAATCCTACAAAGATAATGATAAGAAGCCAGAGTTAATAGGAAAAAACAGTATTGTAGAGTCAAGGAAGCCATGGAAATGCGTGTTTGAATGAGGAGAGAAGGGAGCGCAGCTCAAGACGGTGGACTGGGTGCCTGTGTTGGGTGCCTGTCACCCTCTGAGACCTTCGGAGACAAAGCCATATCATGGGTGAGGATGCTGAAGGAGAGGAAGCAGTTCACTAACAAATAAGACATTTTGATAAACAGTTTCTGGAAATATAAGGATGTGAGTGAAAGGATTAAACAGGTAGAGAAACTAAAACTTAGAATAAAGTTTGAGGGATCTGAGGAGTTTAAAGGGATGAAGACCATGTGCCCAGTGGAAGCCTGAAGAAGTTCTGAAATCAAAGTCAGCCAAGGGTGGACATAAAAATGAGACTGAACAGAGAGGGATTGAAGGTATGTATGTTGAACATCTACTTCAGTGAAATATTGGAATCCCTTCTCTTCCTTTTCCTACATGCAAAAAGACCAAAGGGCTGTCTCTTAACAACATGGATGCACTTTTTATGGACAACTAGAGTTCTTAATGAGAACAATGGCCTGCATGCAAAAGCTCTTTCAGCAGATGGATGTCCACAGCCTGACAGCCAGTTCCTTGCTCCCATATCAAAGCCAAGAGGATTGTCCTGGCCCATGTGCTCATTTGGTTGGAGCATCCTCCGGTCCACCCAAAGGTGGTGGGTTTGATTCCCAATCAGGGTGAGGATTTAAAAAAAAAAAGCTGAGGGGACTTTCAACACACTGTACCCAGCCTTCTCCTCACCGCGCCTTTAAAGGGAACCAATTCTACATACAGGGGAACCATGACCACTTCCAAACTTCTCATACTTAACATTTATATACAATTCTAAGGTAACAGTTTCTATTTAAGAATTACTGAACTGTTGAGTGGTTACAGAATTTATACCAGGATAATGTGTGAAAAAAAAAGAAACTTTTAATATGCTAAAAAAAGGCTTCTTTTAGACTGGAATCATTTTTTAAAATAAAAAAAAAAACCCACAAAAACTTCCATATCACTATTTGATCTCTCTTTTAAAAAAAATTGAAAAGTATGTTCAAAAGGACACACTCCTGAATGTTTTCCCAAGTAGATGGCATATATTAGACATTATGTCTAAGATAAAAATTGAATACGATTGTGGATGAATCCATTTATTGCACCACGGTTGGCTGGACTTCCTGGTGGGTTTTACAAACCTCTCCGTGCAGAGACAGGCATCAGAGTAGATATTTCTGCAGACTTGGCAAACACCTCTGCAGGGGTTTGAATATAAAAATTACACTTAATCTGCTGTGACCATAGAGTTAGCTATAAAAGTCATTTCAAGAACATTGTGTTTTTATACTTCCCTGAAAAAAAAAGAAAAAAACAATAGTCATTTCTAAAAATAGTAGAGGCTATATACTTAGGCAAATTATTTCCTCTCAAGTACAAAGAAAATTTTACTTTAAAACTATTATGAAATGTCTTGGATTCTCTTAAAGCAAAGCTGGACACAAAATTTTCTTGTAAGTAGTTTTGTTGTGTGTTTATCCCCCCAAAATGTATCCCAGAAAGCAGGAATGTGGGCTGGAGTGGGGGTGAGGAGTGAAACAGTGGAAAGGTGGGCTGCATCATGGAGATGACCACTTCTGCAGGCAGCTGGAGCTTGAGCCCACAGGGCCAGAGCCTTACAAAATGCATTCAGAATAGGTCCTTGGAAGACTTATCCATGGGCATTCATTCATCTCCCATTCCAGGAAGGTGGCTCCGAAGGCAGTTCATTTCTGTGCGCCTGCATGTGCCCTCAAGTTGCAATCGTGTGAAACGGGTGACACCTGCACAGACCTGGTGGCAGTGGCAGTTGCAGGAGTGGATATGTGGGCCAAGATTTTTTTAACTGGCCCACAATGAAGGTCTAAACGTAGATGAGGAAGCTTTAGAAGACTGAAGTGCATGAGTGACATGATCAGAATTTCCTCTGTTGACGCTATGGAAAATTATCCTCACACACTCACTCGAGTAAATTGCATACCTACCATGTGTCCGATAATTTTTTTATATAGTGGAGGTACAGCAGAGGGGAAAACAAATATAATGACCATCCTTATGCAATTTACAATATAATACAAGGAGGATAGGTCTCTGAATATAACACTGCATCCTAGGATCTGCCTGCCCTCATTCAGTGTCCCATGAGGCCATCTCATATATCATTGCAATAAAAAACAAATTTAAAAATCTATCTCCAAAAACATTTATACAGATTTTTACTAATAGTGTGGAGAGTAACGAATGAGGTGCTGACATTACACATAACACAGCAACATTTATTAAACACGTCACTCTAACCACATCTCTCTTTAACCAAGCTTTCATATCTCTGCTCAACATACCTCTGCCTTTCCCACACAACACTGTGGCCTCTATTTTCCCTTTAGGGTCTCACTCTCTCTGTATTAAATATGGCAATTTCATTTCTCCTTTCATTTGAGTCCCTAGCCCAATTCTGGAAAAAATTTTAGCTTACTTTATTTTTATTTAATCAACAATTATATTTTACTAGAGGCCCGGTGCACAAAAATTTGTGCACTCAGGGGTAAGGGGGGGTCCCTCAGCCTGGCCTGTGCCCTCTTGCAGTCTAGGACCCCTCGGGAGATAACGACCTGCTGGCTTAGGCCTGCTCCCGGGTGGCAGAGGGCAGGCCCAATCCCTAGGTGCAGCCCCGGGTCGGGCTCAGAGCAGGGCCGATTGGGGAGTTGGGGCGCCGCCCCTGTCATGCACAGAGCAGGGCGGATCGGGAGGTTGCGATGCCACCCTCAGTCACGCTCAGGGCAGGGACAATTGGGGGGTTGGGGCACCGCACCCTGTCACTCACAGAGCAGGGCCCATCAGGGGAGGTTGCGGCGCCACCCCCTGTCACGCACAGAGCAGGGCCAATCCGGGGTTGGGGCACTGCCCCCTGTCACTCACAGAGCAGGGCCCATCAGGGGAGGTTGCGGCGCCACCCCCTGTCACGCACAGAGCAGGGCCAATCCGGGGTTGGGGCGCTGCCCCCTGTCACGCACAGAGCAGGGCGGATCAGGGGGTTGGGACACCACCACTCTCACACTCAGGGCAGGGCCGATGGGGAGGCTATGGCTCTACCCCATCACACACAGAGCAGGGCCCGTGAGGTGGGGGGGTTGGGGCGCCGCACCCTGTCACACACAGAGCCACAGGGCGATCAGGAGGTTGGGGAGCTCCCCCTTATCAGGCACAAAGCAGGGCAGATCGGGCGGTTGGGCGCCTTCCCCTGTCAGGAACAGAGCAGGGCCCATAGGTAGGTTGTGGCCCTGCCCCCTGTCACACACAGAGCCACAGGGCGATCAGGGGGTTTGGGCGCTGCCCCCTGTCATGCTGATCCCAGTGCCGGGAGACCTCGCAGCTCCGCTGATCCCAGTGCTGGGAGGCATATTACCCTTTTACTATATAGAATAGAGGCCTGGTGCATGGGTGGGGGCTGGCTGGTTTGCCCTGAAGGGTGTCCTGGATCAGGGTGGGGGTCCTCACTGGGGTGCCTGGCCAGCCTGGGTGAGGGGATGATGGCTGTTTGCAGCTGGTCACACACCCTTCAGGGTGGGGGTCCCCACTGGGGTGCTTGGCCAGTCTGGGTGAGGGGCTGAGGGCTGTTTTCAGGCTGGGACTGAAGCTCCCAACTGCTCCTTTTTTTCTTTTTTTTTTTATTCTGAGCCAGCTTTAGCTCTGAGGCTCCAGCTTTTCGGCCTCTGCTCCTGAAAGCAGGTACCTGTTTTGTTTAGGTTCTACAATCGAAACTCTGTATCAACTCCAGGTCTGAGATCCCGGCTAGCTGAAAGCTGGTTTCTGGGGTTTTGTTTAGTTTCTATTTTTGTAACTATGTTTCAGACTGCCAGCTCAGAGGCCTGCAGCGGCAGGCGGGGAACGTTGGAGTCCTCCGTCACTGAAGCAAGCAAGCCTCATGTTAGTTTCAAGGTACCCGGCTGCCAGCCGCCATCTTGGCTGGCAGTTAATTTGCATATTGCCCTGATTAGCCAATGGGAAGGGTAGTGGTCGTACCCCAATTACCATGTTTCTCTTTTATTAGATAGGATTACTACATGTGAGGCATTGTCTGAAAAACTTTACAAGTATTAGAATAAAAAGATGGAAGATATCCACAAGCAGATATTTTAAAAAGAAGTTGAAGTTGTTCTATTAATATCATAAGGATATTAAATGAATTTCTAAAAATAGGAATGGCCACCACATTCTGATAATAGGTTTAATTCTTCAAGAAAATATAACAGAGCATCTTCCCACAACCCACTATGTACAGGACCAGGCCCCCCATTCCTCTTTCCATCCAGATGGGATCTTCTCTTATAAGATCCCTCTCTTTCCTGAAGCACATTCTCTCAACACCCTTCTTTAAAGTGGCTCTATAGTAGTACAGAGAGGATAATAAAAAGAAGTAATGAAAAAAACAAAAACAAAATCAGAACCAGCCCCTGTTCCCTTTTCCCATCCCTGGAGTTGGATAGCAAAGAAGAAAAAATCATTGAAGAAGCAACTTGAGAAAGTGAGTGGGAATACATTTAGAATGCATGCAGAACGATTGCCTTTGTTAGAGAATTTATCAGTTGTCACAGTGGGGAGATAAATTGCTATTTGGTGATGAAAAGTCTAATGGCATGTTGTTGTCTTTTAATGAACTACAAGCAAAGTCATCAACTGAGAATGTACATATATGTAAACAACAGGTTTCCTTTTAAGGCAAGAAGTGTATTAACAAGGAAATTGTATACATAATTACCTACTTACATAATCAATGAATTAGCTCCATTAATTTACTAGTGAGTAATGCAGGTCCTAGGAGCCATGGAAAAATATTCTAAAATGGCATGCCTTGAAGAATGTGCTAGGCTGAGTAGTGGTCTGCAAGATGTACATAGCCTAATTCCCAGAAACTTTGAACGTTAATGTATATGGTAAAAGGACCTTGCAGATGTGATTAAGGACACCCAGGATTAGTTTGGATTATGTGGCTAATTAGAGTCAGCCCTAAATATAGAAACAAGTGTCCTTATAAGAGGATGCAGAGAAAGATTTCATTACAGAGGAGAAGAAGGCAATGTGATGATGGAAGAAGAGATTAGAGTGATGAGCTTGAAGATGGAGGAAGGGGCCCTGAGCTAAAGAATGTAACAAATGCAGAAACAGAAGATGGAAAGGCAAGGGATGGGTTTTCTCTAGAGCAGTGGCTCTCAAGCTTCCTAATTCCGCGACCCTTTAATACAGTTCCTCATGTTGTGGTGACCCCCAATTTCATTGTTACAAATTGAACATAATTAAAGCATAGTGATTCATCACAGAAACAATATGTAATTATATATGTATTTTCCGATGGTCTTAGGGGACCCCTGTGAAAGGGTCATTCGACCCCCAAAGGGGTTGCGACCCACAGGTTGAGAACCGCTGCTCTAGAGCCTCTCAGAGGGAAGGTGGCCTTGCTTGCCCTCAAGAGAGGCCACCTTGATGGAGGCCAAATGAAACTGATTTTGAACTTCTGGACTTCAGAACTGTAAGAAAATAACTGCATGTCATTTTATACCACCAAGTTTTTGGTATTTTATTACAGCAATCATGAAAAAATTAATACAAAGAGCAAACAAAAATTTGGGACACATTTTTTCTTACTCATCTTGTGAATATTTGTGGTTATTCGAGTAGTGTGTTGGGACTGCTTGTTCCTTCTCCCAAGAGTTGATAATGTGCATCTCTTCACTTCTTGGTAGCTTCAGATCAGTCATCACAGGGAGTAACTACAACATAAAGTATCAAAGGCTACACATCAGGGTTCCTATCTACCTCCAACCCCAGAGAACTGGTGGTTAAACTGCATTCTGATAGTAATTCAGCACCTAAAATCACAGTCACTGAGTCAAAAGTAACATTTGATGGAATAAGCATCAATTTACATGTACCTTTGTTCCACCCCAATTCTCTCTGGCTGCTTTGCACCAGATAAAAGCACAGACTGAATGAATTCCGTGTTAATCTGTTTCTGATCCCTGAAATTTGTTCTGGCACTCAAGCAGTATGATGCAGCAAAGTCACTCTTATTTCCTGACCAGTGTGGTTATCACAAAGAAATATGACAATTGGAATGGCTTTGGGTATTTATTTTTCCATTTTCTCTTCTAAGTTTTGCTCCTTATGTGTTGAATATCCTGCTCTAAACCCAGGAGACTTTTTCTTCTAATCTTTGTTCAGAATTTTCAATTTATGCATCCTTTCAAGGGGACTTGGAAAGCTGGTGACAATAACACTCCTACTCAAGTCTATATAACTATTCAAAAGAAGCTGAATAAATCAAGATTTTATGTCAAAATTTGCAGGAATATAAAAACTTATTTGGCTTTTATTAATCTTTTATTTATTTTGCTCTGTCTCTCAGAAGCTTATCATGCTGACGGGTTACAAATTAAATAAAAACATCAAAAAATCATTGGCTCATTTTTGAATAAGATAAATACTTTGCTTGCTCAGCTGTCCTTGACAGTCATTCCATACAGTTCAATTTCTCCTCAAACAGACTTATAAAAGCAATTTGCACTTCTATCCATAGAGACAACAATTATTATCAAGAAAAACAATGTGCATTATTTCATCAACTCTCTCAGTATGTCTTTAAAACTTTGTAGATTTAATAAGTGCTTACAAATAAGATAAATTTCCTAAAAATGTACCTACTTTAGGCCTTTCCCTGGTTTCTAACATGAAAGCTTGTTATTGTTATTTAGGGGGGAAAATCCCAAAGGATATCAATTTTTGAGAACTGGCATTGTAATAGTGAATATATAATTCTAAATATAACAAACATGAATTTTGAGTTATTTTTTTTTTAAGGGTAGAAAATATATGTTCTGTTATCCTAGTCTGACTTTCCTATTGTCAGACTAACCTAAACTGTCTTTGTTGCTATATTTCATTTCTTCATTTAATAATCTGCAAGCTGGCATTCAGCCTCACCGCACTGCTCAGGGTGTTTCCTCAAAATCAGTCAAATATCTGTTAATCAAATATATCAGCGCTTTCTCAGCCTTCATCATGTTTTACCTTTTTGCAATCTGTTTAAACATAAGAATATTTTATTTTCTTGAAGTACTGGAACAGTTTCATCTGTACCTTCTACTGTCTCTTCTCAGTGTACCTGTAAGTCAGTCATTCCATTTCACAGTCCATCTGGATGTGTCCATTCATCCATTTTTTCTGGCTTGCTTAGACTGTTCCAGAAAGGATTTAAGGAGGCTTATCCTTCTAAATGTAGGTGTTTCTCCAGGATTCTGCTCCTGAGACTCATCTAAACTATTTTTCTTTAGGGGGCACTTCGGTTTCTGTCTCCAATTTAGAATTTTCCCAGAACTTCTCCAGCCGATATCTGTATTGTTAGTAAGATCACCTTTCTTCTAAACATCAAACAGAAATGTGTCTGGATCAGTTAGCATCCTCCTAATATTCTGACTACTTATATATTCCATAGGGGTGGCAAACCCTTGGAATTCTACATCTCCAATGTCATTCTCATCCATCCTCCCCTTTCTATTTCAGCCTACAGCGCTCTTTACCTCTTGTCTAAATCAGTGGCTTTTAACTGCATTTTTCTACAATTCACTCTTTATGCTCACTTTCTAGAGTATCGCCACATTCCAGGCTGTAGAAGAAAGTAGAGGCTGCAGTTGCAGTGGCAGTGAGCTAGCTGAAAGACCATCTCCTTCACCCTCAATCAAGAAGGCTTACAGTAAAGTTCATGAGAGTGGCATCATTACAGAGATTTAAACTAAAATCTATTTTGATTAATTTTGTTTAAAGTAAATTTGTTACAAAGTTAGGTTTATCCTTGGACAAGAAACAACCTGTCTGTGATTCAATTTATTCATCTGGACATAAGGATAGCATGGATACTCATCTCATAGGGTTATTGTGGGGATTCAATGCAGTAATACATACAAAGCTATTAGAACAGGGCCAGTTACACAGTCAGCTTTAGTAAAGGTTAGCTATTAACACAGTATTTATAACTCAATTCCCACTTTTCACTAGTGTGGGGGGTCATAACAGTTAAGAACTACTTTCCAAGGTCGTTTCTATGATTGTAGTGTTTGTTTTGCTATTGTTTATTGTGTAAATTCAACTCCTCTGTCTACAATTGAGGATTTCACAAGGGTTGGGGGACAGGTTATAGCCTTGGAAGTAGTTTTATATTTAATCACTTGTCTTCAGTTACTTTTCATTCAAAATTTACCCCAGAATTTTCTGAGTCCATTCCTTTTGTTCTCATTCTTTCTTCTTGAGATGCCCTCTGAACTCCTAGCTCTGCCTGCAAGTATTTGAATGACATCTATTGGTTAGTTACAATAAACAGGAATAAAATCTACCATATAATAAGTATAGTTTGAATTTTATTATAAAAGCATTTTTATGTTTGTCCATTTTGAAATTCATCTGCCACTTTGATAATATTAATCCATACAACCATGTAATATCTTTATAGAAATTATATTTTCCAGATTGATATTTCACTACTTAGTAGAGCTCAGTTCACCTGAAAGCTTAGAGATTTTATTATTCCCATATTAAAATACTTCCCACATTAAGATGCATTCCAAAATAATCAATAAATGCCACCACCAACTCAACCCATGAGGTCTATTTTGTTTTGCCAACATGCTTCCCATACCTAGGTATTTCACTAGTCACAACAAGACATCATCCCTCCACATTACATCAATTCACTGTTTTTCCTTTGTGGGTTTTTTTTTTTTTAATAACATTGAATACTAAACTTTCTCAAAAGCATTTGAAAGTCTATAAAACAATATCTAATAGACCAGCATTTAATAGTGTGATTCTCAAACACTTGCATGAGAATAATCTAGGATGCTTGTAAAAGATGGAAATATTGAAGTATACCCAAGATCTACCCAATCAGAATCTCTGGACCAATCCTAGAAATCAGCATTTTTACCTATAAAAACGTTGTAAGGTGAACAAATTCTCCATAAATTTGTTCTCTTTTTGAGACCCAGGAGTGTCACTGCTCCCCTCCCTCCCCAAAGGACACCAGCAGTCCTCTTCCATCTGAAAGTACAAGAGATAATTAAATCTACATTAGCTCTCTCATCCCTAAGAAGAGAGACCCCTGCTTCTCCCAGGTCCCCTGAACTGTACTAAGCCAGCAGACTGTGTAGTGTCTTTAAGAATATCCATGAGCCTCTAAAGGCTGCATCCTTCAGGAAATTTCAAAAAATAAAATCCTAGCCCGTGGTAGGCAAACTGCGGCTCGCGAGCCACATGCGGCTCTTTGGCCCCTTGAGTGTAGCTCTTCTTAAGCCTTAGGAGTACCCTAATTAAGTTAATAACAATGTACCTTCCTATATAGTTTAAGTTTAAAAAATTTGGCTCTCAAAAGAAATTTCAATCGTTGTACTGTTGATATTTGGTTCTGTTGACTAATGAGTTTGCAGACCACTGTATTAGGTTTTTTCAAAATGCTGACATGCCGAGCTCAAAAGGTTCGCCATCACTGGTATAGACCTACTCTTTCCCCAAGAGGTCTCAGGAGAAACTGGGTCTTCAAGGGCACCACCTGACTCCACTGGTGGGGCCACTCTGTCCCTGGTATTTCTTCAGAGAGAAGATTGGGAGAAAGAGGTAGTTTAAGAACTGTGTGCAAGTTGACCTCACCTTGTAAGTCCCAGGAATCTGCATTTTCCATGGCACTTCCCAGACATTTCATGCATTTAGTACAATCGAGAACTACTGCTCTAGTGATTACTTGCTACATATTGTGGGTGGTATTCTTTTGTGTGTGTGTTTTGTTTTTGTTGTTGTTTTATTAATGTTACATACCTCTTCAAATTTTTAAAGCTCTTCTTCAAAACAGACAGGATTTTCAAACAAAAGGTGAGTCATGTTGGGGAGAATCTTGCTAATAATTCAGATTCCTGTGTCTTTCCCTTAGATGTTCAGATTCAGTGGACATGAAGTTGCATTAGAGATGTTTGTTTTTGAGTGCATCCAGAAATGTTTATGTTCAGTCAGGTTAGGGAAGGTCTGGCATTTTATTTTATTTCAATAAGCCACTCTCAATCTTTCTATTAAGATGCCCATTTTTTTTATGGTTACCAGTTTTCCTTATACTTTCCCTTCTTGCACTTCTGTTCTTAATATGATCTACCTGACTTTCTCTGAGCATCCAATAAAGTATTAAAAATAACCATAAGTCTCCCTATGAATCATTTAAAATGACTTCCTTCCATTATTTTTCTCCTGAACTAATTCTCACATTTCATCTCAGTTAATTTTTCAAAAATTGAGTAACTCTATGGCAGATATTTTAAGGTTTCCCTTACCTTGCAAGGATATTGAATTTATATTCTTATTTATATCTGTCTTTATTAAATTATATTCTTATTTTGTGATCACTTTTATTATCTAGTGCTAAAAATCACATCCAGGATATTGAGGGTTCTAAAACAATTTCTCTGGAAAGTAATTTGTAATATTTCAAGAAGTGTTTTTTCCACAGGTCACCCCAATGAAATATTTCACAAATTTGTCATAAAATAACAAGATTTATATTTTTTAAACAAATGTACTGAAACGCATGTATTTTAAAAAGTGTTGTGTTCTTCAAAGTAGACATACCAGGAGGCAATTTACTTATATCAATATAATCTTGCCATCATTCAAAATATTTTAAAACTCAGTGGTTCATCTTACTAGTTTATACCCCTTGTCTTTCAGTGCTGTGGAGGGGAGGTAGCAGCTGCATAGGTGGAAGGCTTGATAATGATTAATTAATGTTTTTCCTACGCACCAGGCACTGTGTTGAAAGCATTTCATAATTCTCTCTTTTAGTCTTCACAGCAAAACAGCATTTTGAGCTTGTATTTTTTTTTTTTGTAGTCAAAGAATCTGCCAGTAAGACAAATAACATGTTCTCTTACCTATGTTTGTTTGACTCTAAAGAGTATACTCCTAAATGTTATATTTTATTGGTCAGTTCCCAGTGGGTTAAGGAACTCGCCCAAGGTCCTAGTTGGTGGAAGATATGGAACTAAAGCTCACTTGAAGAGAGTTTTTTTCCACTGCATCATTATGCTTTCCTAATGATATCAATGCCAAATTGGGGTCTTGGATTACTTTAACAATATCAGTTAAAATAAAATTTAAAAGCTTTGTTAAGATATGATCCTCGGTATAAATAGGAGGCCTATTATAGAAACAATATTTACTTCTTCACAATTTCATCAGACTAGATGTTATGAGGATTTTTCTTTTTAATTTATCCAAAAAAAAAAAAAAAGAGCGAAAGAGAGAGGAAGAGAGAACTTGTCAAATTTATGACAATAGAAAGTAAAGGGTAACCAATATAAGTAGAATTGGGCTTATGCTGATCTTTGGGAATGATAGCATTCATCTATAGAGAATATAAGTTTGCCTGCTTTATAATGTGTTAAGTATCTGTCAAAATATCTGTCAAGAAAATACATAGGCTAATTTTCTTAATAATTAGTAGGGTCTGGTTAATATTAAGTATGCCTTTTTCTTTAAATTCAGGTTTCTTTTAAAATGTCAGAGTGTTCAATAAATTAATTATAGAGAAAAATAAAATAAAGAATGAGCTTAATCCAGAATTCGAAAGAATATCCCTATAACTCATTGTTTTAAAAAATAAATTAAAGCCAACTTAAAGAAAGACTTGCTGTCATTCTGACATCATGGTGATCAAATACACATGCTACAAATCTTATAATGATCAACATGCAAAAGACTCATCTGTATAAATAGCTGCCCTGCCACAGGTTGCTCAGTGCCACAGGCCCTTCTGACTTTGCCTTTGTTTAAACAAAGACATATTGACAAGAAGCTTTTAGACAATTCGAAATTCAGAAGTGTATGAAAACAGAAAACAAAAAACAAACAGTGGGAACAACGTAGGGGTTCTGTCCTCAGAAATGGACTCAGGCAGATCTGTACAAAAGCAGCAGATCCACTGTCTCCAACCTCTCTGCCCGCTGAGGCACAATTCTTATGCCACTCAGACTAAAATTCCACCATTGAAACATTCCTTTAGATGGGGATGTTCCCCGAATGGGGATCTGGCCCTGAGCAAGTCTGCCTGGGGCTGGCCTGTAGTTTTCGGGCTCCGGCCTTCCTGCAGGGAAGATTTCACATACAAGTCCAGGTGATTTTGAGGGTATGTGAAACAAGGACGGACTTGGGACAGAAGAATCTGCAGGAGAGAGCCTCGGTGGGGCTGTTTTGCTCTCTAGAAATGTCATAGGAAAGAAATGAGCCCAGGTGGGGCTGCTTTAGCCCACTGGAAAGTCAGAGAAAAGGGTTTAGCCCAGGACTGGACGAGCTGCCACTGCATTGTTCCCCTGGTTGCAAGTCTCCTGGGGTCCCTTGGAATTCAGGAGATGTGGCCTGTGGGGGAAGATGAGGGGGCAGGGGAAGAACCAGGAGTGCTCCCAGGAGGGAGAGCACATGCTGGGTCATTGGTTTTGAGAGGTTTTAAAGGTTGGGAGATTAGGGGAGGGCTTAGGGGAGATTTCAATAGAATATTCATCAGCTGGAGCTGAAATACATGTGAGGCCCACATATTATCTCCAGGGACCTTCTGTATCTGCTATAAATTGCTGGGCCAGTTTGTTCAGCTCTCTGCTCAGTTTCCCCATTCTACTTGCCAAGGAATTTTCCTAGCTTCTTACTATCCTGACTCAAAGAAGCATTATGTTTTCAAAGATGAAACGATACTGAGAAAATTAGAGATCAGTAATTTTTACTTTAGTGTATATCAGTTCAACCATATCTTTTTTTGTTTTGAACTTTTTACTGAGACAACTCCCCAAAGAGAAAGGAATGTGGATTATATGAGGAGAGAGTTGGATAGAATTGGAAGGAATATATATTCAGGCAGAGAGCTTTTGAGCCAGATTTTTTGAAAGTCTGTATTTTGAAATCCTAGTTCTGCCTCATTTTTAACTAAGTGACCTGCCTATTCTAAACCTTGGCTTCTTGATTCGTACAACAGTGATTAAATAAGCCTCAGTATGAATAGGAGGCCTATTGAATTTTTTAAACAAATGTACTGAAACTCATATATATGAGTCATACAACAGTGATTACATTTACCTTAAGATTGTTATAAAGATTAGAACAATTATGCATGTAAAGAATCTAGCAAAGTTCACAGTTGTTTTGTGGTTTTTGGTTTGTTTGTTTTGTGCTAGAGATTCAAGAACAATAAGACATTCTTTGACCTTCAAAGAACTCATGGTATCATGGAGAAGACAGACAAGGTGGCAGTTCTGTTAAAAGAAGCCACATCACAATGTGCAAAGAGCAAAATAAGGAGGTATCATATGTCAGGGTGCAAAGAGGACAGGAAGGAGCTCCACAAGTTTAGCAGGGGCTTTGCAAAGTGGAGTTGACGTTTGAGCCCAGTGTTGGAAAAAAAGGAGCTTGTCAATTGCCCTAATTCTGGGCTGGCATTATAGACAGAGGGAAAACATAGGCAAAGGAACTAAGGAAGGGAGGTAAATAAAAAGAAGTGGGGTTATCTTTCAAGTTTCTGTCTGAGGCTGACTCTGCATCTATGAAGAAAGCATACATAGCCCAGCCAGAGTGGCTCAGTGGTTGAGCATTGACCTATGAACCAGGAGGTCACGGTTTGATTCCCAGTCAAGGCACATGCCTGGGTTGCGGGCTCAATCCCCAGTGTGGAGGCAAATCAATGATTGTCTCTCATCATTGATGCTTCTATCTCTCTCACCCTCTCCTTACCTCTCTGAAATCAATAAAAATATATATTAAAAAAAGAAAGAAAGCATGTGTAGGGACGGGAGGGGATTCATTTTCACTGACTTACTGTAGAACACATGGCATACAATCCATTCCCTATTTAGCATGTGGGGAAAACCATGGACTCTGCAGCCAGACTTTCTGTACTCAAATCCTGTCTGTAGCATTTAATAGCTATGACTTTTAATCAAGTTTTCAACCTTTTGTATTCAGTTTCCTCAGAGGTCAAATGGGGATAATTATTAGACCAATTCAAAGGGTTGTGAGGAATGTAGTCCACACATCTATAGGAGTTAGACAAGTACCTGTTATATCGTAAACCCCATATAAACATTGAGTATTACTTTTTGTTATAATATTATCATTATACATAAAACAGAGATTAGTATATGACCTGAAATGTCAAAATAGGCCTCTAATTGTAATTTTAGGTTTTAATTTATCTCTACAACTTTAGAAATCTAATGAAAATGTGACAAAAATAAGAGGGGAATGGTTTGTAACCTACAAAGATAATTCACAAATCCAATAACCAGCAATATTTAAAAAATGATAAAACTCAAAGACACAAGACCTTTAAAATTATATTTGCATATGTCATTAACTTGCTTATTTCCTAATACTTTATTTTACTAAACCTACTTAAGCTTGTGGAACAGGTAGATTTGTCTAGCTAGGTTTGCTCCTCAAACACTCTCAAACTTCAAATGAGAAGTAAAGAAAAATGTTTATCCAAACCAATCCAAGATAGTAGATCAAAATTTTAATAGAAAATTGAAATCAAATATTCAGTGAGATAAACTTATGGACAATGGTGGAATCCAGGCTGACCCAAACACTATCATGTAGCTAGATAGCAGTTAATCAATTTATGTTCAGGCACTCCAGGTACAATGAATAAACTTCATTTCTTGATTGCTAGAGCCACAATGTAAATAAGAATATAGAGAAATAAACATAATTATAATTCAATGATATATGCACTAAAATAATGGTTTCAACTGGGAAAATAAAGAATAGAGTAAAATCGCCTTAGCTGGTTTGGCTCAGTGGATAACAGTGTCGACCCAGGATGAAGGGTCTCAGGTTCGATTCCAATAAAGGGCATATACCTTGATTTAAGGTTCAATCTCCAGCCTCAGTAGGGGTGCATGCAGCAACCAAACTATGTGTCTCTCTCACATCAATTCTTCTCTCTCTCTCTGTCTCTCCCCCTCCCTTCCACTTTCTCTAAAAATCAATGAAAAATTAACCTATGGTGAGGATTAACAAATTAAATAAATAAATAAATAAATAAATAAATAAATAGAGTAAAATTAATTCACTTAAAATTGGGAGATGAAATTTGAGTATGATTTTGAAAGCTGAATGGTAGTTTATAAATAAAGAAAAAGTTCAAGGAATTACAGAGAGAGGCAAAAGCATGTGGTTGTAAAGTATTGTGTGGCTACAGTGCGAGATTTATAACTTGAAACTTACCTACTGGGTAAGTTTCAAGTTATGAAAGGTTTTGAATGCAATGCTAAGGAATTCTGACTTTATTTTCAAAACTATTGAGTAAACCGTCCTGTAAGCAGGAAATTAGCATTAAAAGTTTTATTATTGTTGTTTGTTGTCCTTTTTAAATTTAATTTTTAATTATAGTTTACATTTAATATTATTTTGTATTAGTTTCTGGAGACTGCATAGTGGTTAGACAATCATATACTTCAAAATGTGATCCCCTTGATATTTCAAGTACCTCTTGGCACCATACATAGCTTTGTTGTTTATTTGCTTGCTTACATTCAGGACAATAACTCTAATACTAGTAGAAAGGAAAGACCAACAGATTAAAATGTTGATCTGGAGTCTGGAATATTTTTTTTGAAAAAAGGAATGAATTGATAATATCCTATAGCTCTATTCTTCAATTAACTAATGAAAGCCAAATGCAGATGATATAGGAAAATCTAGGTTTCTTTTTAACAAGCAGATAGAGTAAGGAGTTAAAACAGTACAAAAAGATGAATTTGCTTATAACAATGTAGGATTTCAAAAGACAAGTTAGAAAACATCAGAAAGAAAGCTATACTAAAGGATAATTAGAAGTAGGATTGGGCTAGATAGGGGAGTTCAGATTTGATGATGATGATTTGACCAGTAAGATAATTAGAATAGCTATACATAACTAACTATAAAATAAGGGAGAACATAATTAAGATCATTATAAGTAACACACCATGGTAATTTAGGAGTAGGTGACAAGATTTCTTGCTGAGGGAATTACAGAAGTTTTTTGTTTTTGTTTTTTTTTGTTTTTTTCTCCTGCTTCATCTTCAATATAATTTTAAGTAAGTTTATCGGTAAACTAAATTTTAGTGTGCATGGGATGATAATGTAATTTTAGATAAAAACTAATAGCATGTGGGAAGACTAGTGGCCAGTTAAGGATAAAGTATACTTTGAAAATAGCAGGCATTTCAGTTACATAGAATATTGGATGCATGAAGGGGAAGAGTTAGAAGTAAATTTGAAAAGATAATTTAGGTCTAGGACACTGAAATCTTGGAGTGGAAAACTGAGAGATATAGATATTAATAAATAAATAGACCTTCAGTATGCATTTCAGCAGTTGCAGTCAACTCTCTTGGAATAATCTCTCATATCCCTAGTTCAGTCTTATGTAGAGATGCTATTCTGTCTTGATGACATACATATTTATATCAGTGATCTATTCAATGTCCTGACCTCCCAGTTTCTTGACCTCTTTGCTTCCCATGAAATTGTACTCCATCTCACCTTAACCACCCTTTCATTACATATGTAAAAGCCTGAATTTTGCCGTCACCAATTATTCTGCCTTTACCAAAATCTCAGATTTTAAGTAAACAACTTTCTGCCACAGGCTCCTTTCTGTCTAAATAATGTTGTCCAGCACTTTCCACTCAATTCTTCAATCTCTGACTCCCGATCCCTTTGATCAATCCACTAGGTCATTGTCCAACACACCTTCATGTACTAAAGTGCCTTCCTTTTCTAGCTTAGATTTCCTGGTAGCCCGGTATAAATAT